>NC_054380.1:120620318-120920318 GCF_017654675.1 Xenopus laevis | reverse complement strand
GTGATTGTCCACAGGCCTCAAAACATTACTATCCATTCTTATTAACAGAATCAGTCCCAATGCAGCCGTGTAATAATAGCCCTTATACATCTGCGTAGACCGTGTTGTGGTGACAGTCAGGAATACCTATGTGTAAAGCAGGAGCTGATCTAGGGAGGCCCTTACCCACTGAAATGGGTAAACATTGAATTCACATCTGTAAGGCTAATTAGCAATTTAAATGAATCCATGTAGCACTTACATCAGTGCAGTATGCATCTAAATTAAGTGCTAATTAGCTTTTTAAGTTAGAGATTCAGTTTGTGTTCTAATGGGTTTTGTTAAGGCTGATGTTGCCACCCTAGCCTAGGGCCTGTTTTACTAGGGTCACACCTGTGTTTTGTTTTGAAGATACGATCTCAGAAATAATTAAGTGTGACACCTCAGAGGTGGTTCTTCTTGGAGAGGGCAGTGAAGTTGCAGCATGCCTGTTAAGTGATGTTGTGATGGCTGATTCTACTAATGTCTTTAAAGCTGGCCATAGACACCCAATATAATCGTACAGAACAAAAAACGATTTGACACTGTGTGGGGGCTCCAAATATTCACTTTAATCTGATGAAATAAAGAAATGACGTTTTAAAGAAACCTTTTGTGAGATTGCAGTAGATTCCGGGTAATGAGTACAGATTACGCTCCAAATATTCATCCCGACAATTTTCATACCATGGTGATTGGTCGTCTAGCCGGTCGGGTGACTGTCACTACTATTTTCGAGACTTTTGCTGTCTTGACAGGTCATGGCTAGAACATCGTCTCATTTGTTATTTTTCCTCTTTTAATCCTACAATTGAAAACAAGCATGATATCCAAGGCTATTTAAGGTCTACAGTTTGTTTAGTATAGTTATCAGTGTATAGTTTATTTATTATGATAGAGTACTGTATAAGGATGTGTACATATTTACACTGGGGTTTGTTTGGAGGGATTGAACTTGGTCTGTTTTCAACCCACCATGGGTGTCCTTGGTTTCTTTCCCAAAGGCAACTTACCTGACCTGCAGTGTGGGTGTGTAGATATACAGGTATGGGATCTGTTATCTAGAAACCCGTTATCCAGAAAGCTCCAAATTACTTGATCCCAACAAAGATATATGGGAGTTGCACCCGGGATTTGCTCTGAAAATGTGCCAATTTTGGATGTGATATAGATATATGTGTGTGTATATTCTAGAGATAGGTGTTCCGACATATTTGATAAGTTAGGTTAAAAAAAGACACCCGTCCATCAAGTTCAACCTTTTAAGTCTATGTATAACCTGCCTAACTGCCAATTGATTCAGAGGAAGCCAAAAAAAAAAACCCATTTGAAGCCTCTCCAATTTGCCTCAGGGGGGAAAAAAATTCCTCCCGGACTCCAAAATGGCAATCGGACTCTAAATGTATTAATTGAAATTGAGCTGCTGACAAATCTTCATACTATAACATTGACCCAAGGAAGGAATGCATGTCTAAGGTGAGCGGTAGAGATGAGAGATTGAAAGGCAACACAATCCTATTCCAGGGGCTGTTTACTACAATGCACTGACAAAGAAATATCTCATTCCTAATTGCTCCAAGCATTTTGGCACAATGACCTTGTGTATTTGATGTGTCACTTTTAATTATGGACTGCAGGTAAGAATGTGTACCTGGGAGCCATGTTGCTTTTGCTCTGATAGTCCTTTCGGGTACATTGATAAACTTGTGGATCAAGCATATATATGTTTTGTCCAATCCATGGAGTAAAAATTACAGAGTAATTGAATGAATAGGGGCTGTCACCATTATACAACTGAAATACTCCACCTGTTGGTAAACTGCAACTCCCAACAGGTGGTCCCTACAAGTTGCTTGTGATATAATAGCATTAGCACAGAATTACATGAAATACTGCAAATTCTCTTCACTTCACTTTGGGAGTAGCAGATCAATACAGTGCTTACAATGGGCATATTCATCCAAATTAGCTGAGCATGTGTGCTCCAACAAGTTGATTCACAAATCAAAATCTGGTTGTTCTACTATGATACTGGGAACAGCTAGCGATGATATGCAAACTCAAAAAATGTTCTTTATATGATTCCTCTCCGCCATTAGCTCATTAGCCATAGGCAGGTATGAAGTACAAACTGGATATTGGGATACTCATAATGAATTCCTGGCAGGCTCACTGGGAGTTGTGCACAGCCAAAAAAAAAAAAAACAGCATGCAGTGCCACCTGGATAATACTGGTGAGTTTCTAGAAACACATGAAAGATGTTACCATTGTATCCAATGAATGGATATCTTTTTGTCTACGCACTTGGTGCACTTTCAGTGTTTTTTGACTGCTGTCAATCTTTCACCAATGCTGGAAGTGGGACAGTGTCATCAAGTTTTAATTACCCCCAACTAGCAAGGTGGCTTGCAGGAATGCCCCAGCTGAGGTCAGTCGCATGACCGCTTTCACTCACATGCATGAATGCAATTATGGATTTGTCTGTGCATTCAGTAATGCAAATAAATACAACCGCTCCGACTCACCGCAAATCACAAGGTAGAAGTCTGGCATCTTGAAATTATACAGCGGTTGCTGGATTCCCTTGGCGTCCCACGCCAAATACAATAGGGGAACAAAAGGTGGAGTTCCCTACACCGGGGTACTTTAAAAGCATAAATCTTTATTCATCAATATTTAAAAGACATGCAGCATGGTTGCTTGACGTGTTTCGGGCACTCAGTAATGCACTCATGCTTTTGTATATATAAATGGAATGTGAGCTTTTCCTAGCAATGGTAAGTGGAAGTAGGTCCAATGGGAATACGTTTTGACACCTTGCTTATATCATGGACTTGCCTCCTGACCGCACCCTGTTAAAACCAAGCAAATATTGTCTAAATGAGAATTAATTTATATGCAAGTTGCAGGTTACACTGGTTTTTATGTGAGCATGCACCATGTTTGGAAACAGAATTCCAGACCTGTCAATTCTACAGACAGCTCTGTAACAACTGTATGGGCACAGTTTTCTGAAACCCCCAGGTGCTACTTATTCTAATGAGGCCTTATGGCACCGAGGGGCTGTTGGAATTCAACGTCCCAGCTGTTGCTCAGTGGATGGAATATGTTTTTGGTTTGACACCTTGGTAACAAAGTGATGCAGCTGTCAGTGGGGTTACGATGGCGCTGTTATAAATCAGATGCCGCGTGGGAATAGCAATATGCCAACTCATGAAGAGGGATTGTCAGCATGAACGATGGACACTTTGAAACAGATTTTGCATGTTAAGTGGAACCGGAAAATTTTTCCATCCTTCGTACTTATCTAGGAGCAGTGGTGCCACTAGATTATGTGAACTACTGTCACAGACAATACAGAACTATGCTTTTAGCAGTAAGGCTAAGGCAACACGAGGCTTAAAGCAGTCTTCCGAAATCCACAAGGCTATTTCAGCCTTCACCGCAAGCAGTATCCTCTTCTTCTTTTGTTTCGGTTCCAGCAAGAACACACTGGACTTGGTGCAAAATGCAAAGTCTTGCATATCTTTGCCGAATTCCGCTGAGTTTGTTTGTGTCGGAGCCAACACAAGGGTTCTGGACATGAAAAACAAGGATACTGCTCGTGGTGAGGGGCTGAAATTGGCCTGTGAATTCAGCCCAGTGTGGCCCTAGCCTAAAAGTTGCCATACACAAACTTTCCCATCATCTCTGCTTCTTTTTGACTCACCAATCCCAACTGATAGCAGCTTCTCTTCACTTCCTACTGTTCTGTTAATTTGTGCGCTTTGCAAACATTAGACTTCCATACCTTGTGTGGACCCTTCTATGTTTTCTATCTGTTTGGCTTATGGGTAGATCGTACCGTGTATGACTTTCTTAACCCAAATAATATGTTACTTCTTCTCAAGCCTAGAAAATTCTTGTTTTACCACCTACCTGTTAAGGCTTGTTTTAAGTACACCATCATTTCTCTTAACCAAATACACGGATTACAAATAAGCTTCACACTTTAGGGCAGTGATCCTCAACCAGTGGCTTGTGAGCAACATGTTGCTCACCAACCCCTTAAGGCCCCCATACATGAGTCGGCAGCTTATTGGCCGTGTGTGGGGCCATCCGACGGGCTTCCCCGATCAATATTTGGCCAAAAGTCGGGCAGATCTCAAATGAGCAGGTTAAAAAATCCCGTTGGATCGAGGCCGCATCTGTGCGTCTATGTAGTCCAGCGACCCGACCGCCCATATTGGATCCATTCTGATCCGATCGGATCAGCCCAATATTGCCCACTTCAATGTGTGCATATCAGGGAGAGACCCGCTCATTTGCCGATATTGCCAAACGAGCAGATCTCTACGTCTATGGCCACCTTTAGATGTTGCTCCCAGTGGCCTCAAAGCAGGTGCTTATTTTTTTTATTCCTGGCTTAAAGTCAAGCTTAAGTTGCATAAAAACCCATGGGTACTGCCTAATAGAGCCTCCTGTAGGCTGCCAGTCCACATAGGAGCTTCCAAATGGCTATTCACAGACCTTATTTTATACAACCCAGAACGTTTTATGCTTATGTTGCTCCCCAACTCAATTTACATCTGAATGTGGGTCACAAGTAAAAAAAAAAATGTTGGTGATCCCTGCTTATGGGTATGCAATTGGTGTACCTTTGGCTGGGGTGGAATTAAAAATCCCAGTACACCCCAAAGAAACACTGTATATGTACAATATCTTAAGCTCTGGCCTGTTGGAGAAACTACAGAAATATTAAAATTTCTGTATTACAATTTATCAATCTTTAAACTTCTCTTTTGTTCAACTGAGGTTGTACATAAAAGTAAAAATAGCCACACAGATGTTATGCACAGGTCCATTCTTGGTTTTCTTGCCTGAGGCACAGATAGATAAAGTGTCTCACCCAAGGACACATGGAGGAGGCAGTGAAATTAAATCAGGCTTCAAAGGTTCCACCCAGGGTGGGAACCTATAACCTAATTATTCTCTGTTGAGCAGAACGTAGACTGGCAACGTGCTCACCCAGGGCTCTTTTGTATAAATATGAATTCTATAACCTGATCTATTTACGTACAGATGTAAGTTTCCATTCGCCGACTCTTAGATATGGGACATCTGATGTGTTGGAGTTAGTGAAAGCCATCTATGCTAGGTTCTCAAGCAGGTGTTAAAAGAAGTCTTAGGCATATGGTGATTGTCAGCAATCTGTGCTTTTTCATGTGAGCAACAGATGATTCCTTATGGGGATCTGAGGCACGCCAGGAAATATAGAGCATATTTACCATTTTAATTTGGTATTCCCATATGTTTCCCTGCAATTCTTCAGCTCTTACGACATCTTTTCATTGTATTTTGTCAAATATATATATATATGTGTGTATATTTTCCTGTATTTTTTTTCTTTCTGTCTTGCATGAGAATTCCATTATTTAATTTCTTGAGGTCACGAGTTACTATATCACTGAATTCATCCTGGAAATTACTGGATGCCAGCAAAGGATATAGCTGTATGGCCAAAGGGGCATAACCTGGCATGGGAGCTGGAAAGTAGTTGATTACACAAACCAGAAACAAAAACATCCCCACTCCCAAAGGGAAGGTCGTGGCTTGAAGAATCCCTCAGCAGGGCCCACAAGAGCCGGGGGGCCCACCGGGTTTTTTCCCAGGGTCCCGCGGCCCAGTCCGATCCTGAATAGCTGCTTTCCCTTTAAGTGTGTTCATGTGACTTTCAGAGGTGGGTATAGTAAATACAACATACAATTATTTGTTCTGGTGTTCACCTACCTCCATATCTAGCAGCTATAAAGGGCTTAAAAGTGGACCTGTCACCCAGACATAAAAAGCTGTACAATGAAAATCCTTTGCAAATTAAACTTGAAACCCAAATCCTTTTTTTCTTTAAAACATCCATACCTTTTCTAAACTCATTTAAAAGTCTCAGCTGTCAATCATATATTGCCTGCC
Organism: Xenopus laevis; assembly: GCF_017654675.1. Taxonomy (NCBI): domain Eukaryota; kingdom Metazoa; phylum Chordata; class Amphibia; order Anura; family Pipidae; genus Xenopus; species Xenopus laevis. Next base: position 120,914,350 of record NC_054380.1, on the reverse strand, counting down.
CCTCCTCTATGCCTCAGGCATAGCCACTTACTTTCACTTTCCATTCAGTACTTCCTAGATGTTACTGCCCTCCTTACATTCCCCTTCCCTCCTCAAACTATATAATTGTGTAGGGCACTGTGCATAGGCATTAGGCCCCCCCATTCTGGCGCATATACAAGATTTTGGGGTGATATACAACTTGCCACAAACTGGCACCTGCCTGCTTACTATGATTGTGAATTCCAAGACTCAAGGAAACAAAATTTAAATAATAATATAGTGTGAGTGAAGTTAATTTTGCTCAAATAACATGATTGAAAATAATTTGGAATAATTTATTGGGGTGACAGGTCCCCTTTAACAATTCACTGCTCTGCTTTAAGAGTATTAAATTAAAATTTCTGGGTGCAGTCAGAATCCCTGTATACTGTATCCAGTTATGTATAGACACATGGCAAACCTGAGAATGGGTTTGATTGGCTGCCCCTCCGCCCACAACTGAACAACTGTGGGCATGACTGAAGGTCAATTGCATTTATATAAAGCGCTGTAATTTTACCTGCTGTAGGATGAGGAATAGGGAATCTGTATAAAAATGAAGGACAATTCAAATTGAGAGCCACCTGAAAACAATGGCAGCCTAGGCAAAGCTGAAAGTGCAGAGTCTGTAACCTCTTCTTTTGAAAGAGCAAACTAATGCAGCTGTTCCCTTATTTCCATTAGACAGGCGGAAAATATTAAAGTGAAACCATAGCACCTCTTATATTAATCGGTAGCTGTGGAAAATCAGTCCAGTGTCATAAATAACATCTAATTATATGATGAAAATCTTGATTTATATCTCTCCTTCCTGCCTAAGGATTATTGATATGTGGAACTTTAATACATAACATCATTACGGTAGGAAGTGGGTGGAAAAATTCCGCTAATGCAATTTATTCTGCTCTCTGGGTGCACACGTCTTTGGTAATTCTGGAAGTCGGAGTTTAATGGGCACTTCCATTTGTCTATCCACTTAGCAGGCTGGCAAGGTAACTTTGATTGGGAGTTATGTACTTTGTTTAACCCTTTCTTGACAGCTAACCAAATCATCTGTGGTTGAAAGCGATTTAAGAAAAGAAGAGGGCTCCTGCCAGAGCTGACTTGGGCTGAAAGCAGGGGCCCCAGGGCCGTACATTTTTGTGCAGCAGCAGGTGTAAGCTATTTAATAACACTACATGTGCCCCACAAATATATGCTTTTCCACTTTTATAGGATGCTTTTCCAACATCATATATGAGGTTCATCCATCATACAACCTGCATGTTGTTAAAGGGGTTGTTTACCTTTCAGTTAAATTGTTTTCAGACTGTTCACCAGAAATAAAGACTTTTTTCAATTACTTTCCATTTTTTATTTTTATTTTTTCCCAAAATCTAAGTTTAAATTTAAATGTTTCTGTCTGTGGTGTTTCAGTCTGGCAGCTCAGTAATTTAGGTGTAGACTCTAAACTCTTAAAATTTTGCAACATTTAGTTGATACATTTCTCAGCAGCATCTCTGGAGTATTAGCAACTATTTTATCAATTCTAACAGCTGCCGGCAATGAAACCCAGAGACTCTGCTCAGCAGGGACAAAGATAAGAAATGTATCAACTAAATGTTTCAATTAAGAACAGTTCAGAGTCGGCGACCCCCCCCCCTCCCAGGGCGGTTTTAGAAGTTGAAAAATGACACTTTACACTTCAATATTAGAAAAAGAGTCACACATAGAAAATAGAAAGTAATTGGAAAAGGTTATATCTAGTGAACTATCTGAAAACAACTAGGTGTTTTTGAAGATGAACAACCCCTTTAAACTACAGCTTATGTAATTCATGTTTTCTGCTTTATCATATTGGGAGCATTGCTGCAATGGGAAAAGCAGATTCAAGGAAAATCTGCCCTATAAATAAATTAAAAAGCATGGGCAGATTAAAGCTGCTGATATTGGTCCTTTAGACCAATTCGGCAGTTTATCTGCCCATGTATGGGGGCTTCTGATGGGACTTCCTGATCAATATCTTTCCACGATATCGATCATGAAGGTTTAATTTTTCAGACAATCGACCCATCGGAGCCCTTCGCTGCTCGTTGTAATCCGATCGTTCGGAATATAGCCCTGCGTTGGTGGGCATATTGGGGAAAGATCCGCTCGTTTCGCCAAACGAGCGGATCTTATAGTGTATGGCCATCTTAAAGGTGCCAGTGCTTTTTGTATGTCCAGATCACATTGCTGATATTGCGAATTGCTGTGTGAGATGCCATATTGCTTTTACTCTGATGTGAGATGCCATATTGCTTTTACTCTGATACAATCACTGTCAAAAGCAGTTCTTTTGCTACAGCGCAGTGTAGCCTTTTGCAGTGCCTTTTGCAACAATGGCAGCTCCCATCAGTAATATACAATTTTATTCTTAGTTCTGTCTGTCCAGAAGTCGTTACATTCCTGCTGCAACACAGCACGAGACCGTTCATACCATAACTTTCTGTTATACGAGAAACCCGTTCCAGTTGGACTTCTGAATGTTTGTGCTTTACTTACTTTTCTCTATTTGTTCTTCTCTTCAATCTCGAGAGAATTTGGTACAAAGGTTTGAGCAGCTGCTGGCGGCTCGCTCGCAGAATAGTCATTATTTCTTCTATGTGCCGCTGTTTGTTCTCTTATCGTGGTTCTTTGTGTCGGGGATCACTCATAGGCATTCAGTTTGTTATATTGGAAATTTTGGTTGTACAGGTACGGTTATCCAGAATGCTTGATACCAGGTGTTTTACAGTTATGGGCTATTTTCCTATTCTCGATTAAACTGTTTTTTTTGTGACATGGCAATGCAATATTTTGGAGTTTTCTTGACTTCTGGATGATTCAATACCTGTATTGTGAGCTGTCACAGCTCTTCAATTGTGCTCTGAGCTTGTTACCATTTTTCTTACAATTTCTATTGGTTACAGTACACTGACAGATCTATTAGCTCTATTTTTAGGGAGTCACCCATACTTATACCTTGCCAAGGGGGAGAGAAGGGGGCATGAAAAGAAATCACCCAGATTTCTATCCAGGAATGTTGACTCCTGATTTTAGCATTAATATACAGTACAAACAAATTCTAACAAAATAGCTGCCTTTTGCACAAATTCTGCATGTAGAGAGACATGATGTCTGGTGATTTTAATAGAGTGAGTTGCAATACATCTTTTAGGCAAAGGAGCCCCCCCTATTAGATATATTGGATCTAACTGACAGTGAATATCTGACACCCAACTGCTGCATGAAGACAGAATGAAGAGAAACAGATGCTGAGAGAGGAATAGTGAAGATAAACTTGATTATTTCAGAAACAGTACATTGATTGAAATTAGAAAGTTTCTTATTTCAGTATGATGAAGCTTATATTATATTTTCATTTTCACATTAGTTTTCGCATACTTGGGACATGAATTCTGTTAGCAATGCAAAAAAAAAAAAAATGCAGTGGATTTCTATATAATTTCTTCTGCCATGACGATTTTGACAAGGATTAGGTAGGATAGTTTATGTGGGCCAAGTCTGTGCTGCTCTGCCTTTAACTTCTATATTTTATGTGGCAGTGACAAAGTACTTGACTAAAACCAACTGAAATATTATCTAATTAATTTAAGCCCATAGAATAAATCCCGTTTACTCGACATTATTCTCATACAAAAGGCCCAGCCTCATTCCTCCTGAATGGCAGGAAGATCAATGGAGCCGTTAAGAGAGAGAATTAATTAGTCATTTGGATTTTTTTCCCCTTCTATTCCATGTTGCCCTAAATTGAATTTTCAGCCTGCGCAATACTGACTGCTGCGTGGCGTATTGGAAAGGGATTTTAGTCCGCCTTCTGGGCTCGTCACTCGCTAATAAGCCACAAAGCCCTGATCGGACTCAGTAATTGCTTTTGATACAAATGTTTCAATGTGTTGCTGCGTATGTATTTGTGTGTGTGCGATCGTTCATTTCCTCTTAATGTGGGCGAAACACAAACTGCCTGCGCCCTTCCCTGATTTGTCAATGGATGCCGAGCATTTTTAAGCATTTAAAAAAAACAATAGTGGGAACATACTGTTCTCATCATCACACTGATTTAAGTGTATTTACAAATGTGAAACCCAGTTAAAATGTTATGTTTTTACTGTCTGTCAAACATAGTTACGTTATTGGCCCTTTCATGTGGTTTTATTGCTGTTCCTATTGGGGTGGGCAGGAGGCTTTTACATTTAAAAAGGTGTCATTGGTTACTTCTCCTTGATCTGTATGGGCTGTAACATTCTCATTGGCTACAGGTAAATTCTAGGCTTGAGCAACAGGAACATTTTCCGGTGTAGTTTTAGATGTTCGCCTCTTGTATCCGTTATTGGTTGCTTTGCATGTAAATCTGTTTGTTCGATGTATACTCCCATTTATTGTACAGTGCTGCAGAATATATTGGTGCTTTATAAATACTGTACTTGTTACTGATATGCAAAATTTTATATATATATATATATATATATATATATATATATATATATATATATATATATATATATATATATATATATATATAGTAGAAGAGGTACCGGAAGTCACAAAAAATACAGTAACTTGTGCGTGGATGCAATCCTCAAAATCAATCGAAATAAGTAATCGGAAAGAGCTGCACTCGCAGGACTTATAGTGAAGTAAAATACTTTTATTGTGGGCACAACTAATGCTATGGCTGAAGCACTTGCATATATATATATATATAGCCTTTATTAAATCTGATTTAATTAAGACTAACTCTGAAGAACAGGTCCCTGTGTGCACCTGCATCTATTTGCTTACATTGTTGAATTTCTGGTAGCCCTGGGGCATGAACTTTAGATGGGAGTGGACTGGTCCTGGACGCTGTCGGATGTTTACATATACAGAGACTTAAGGCACCCATACAGGGGCCAATAAAAGCTGCCGACAGACCGAGCTTATTGGCCCGTGTGTGGGGCCATCCGGTCGGGCAGGTTAAAAAATCCCGTCGGATCGCGCCCGCATCTGTGCGTCTATTTGGTCCTCCGTAGGGCCCACGATCAGATCAGCCCGATATTGCCCACTTCAATGTGGGCATATCGGGTAGAGAGTCACCAAACAAGCGGATCTCTACGTCTATGGCCACCTTAAAGGTGGCCATACACTGTAAAATTCACTTGTTTGGCAAAGTCAAACACTGCCATGCACGGTAGATTTAATTTGTTTTGAGTCCTTTAAACTGATTCGGCAGGTTAGACAAAAAACGGCCAGATATTGGTTTTTACCATCCAACCGTGGAACATATTAGCTAGTTAAGCTGGCCATAGACGCAACGATCCGATCGTACGAATCGTGGATTCGTACAATTTTCGGACCATGTGTGGAGAGTCCCGACATTTTTCGTCCGTCGGAGATCGGTCGTTTGGTCGATCGGACAAGTTAGAAAATTTCTGTCGCCTGCCGATAATATCTCTGCGTGTATTGCCCATACGATTTTCAGAGGGAGACTGTCACTAGTGTTGTCAGACATAAGTATCGTACGATTGCTGTCAGGGGCAGAACATTGGGTGATCTTTTCTTATTTGATCGGAATGGTAAGACTTTGATCTGAATAGTTAGTGGCAGGTCGGGAGATGGGAAAGTCCGATCGTACGTTGATTCGTACGATCGGATCTTTGCGTCTATGGCCAGCTTTAGTGTGGTCCTCATCCCATCTGCACCAATTTCAATCATTGTAACCTTAAACCCTAGGGCAGAAGAATCCAATTAGCCTGATATCTCCTACCTAATGGGTATATCTGGGGAAAGATCCACTCGTTGGACGACCTCACTGGGCTTTCCTTTTAAGATCTGCTAGTTGGTGACCCTTTGGGAGAGTACCAAGTAATTATACTAATAATTATACTGACGTGCCTTTCACCTATTGAGGTTTTCAACCTGCCAGATAGATATCTAGATGATTTTCAGCAGGATGCATAAGATGACCAATGAAATATGGAAGATTGTGTCAACAAGCCAAGTCTGTCTTCGTACCGACTGTTTTTTTTTTTTTTCTTTAAATCTGTCCATTAGATATCTACCTCATTTCTGACCAGATATCTATTGGATAAGCTGTCTGATAGAACCTAAATGCAGACAGATAAGCTGCCAACTTGGTTTGAAGAGGCTGATTCAGCACCTTTCAAATCTGTCTGTGTCTGTGTATGGAAGCTATACAAGGACCAATATCTGCTGACTTGGTCTGGAGATACAGATCTGTAGATTTTATAAGTCTGGGTATTACAGACTTTACTAAAGCAGTGGCCAGCTGAACATGCTGGTAGCAGCTAAGGGGATTATTATTTAAATGCATCACATTTTGGAATCCTGGGAAAAATTTGGTTCATTAAAATAATAAACAACTCTCTATTAGATCAGAAAACCCTGTATCCATGCAAGGTCAGATCTAATAAAGGCTAAATTGACAGGAGAGTTGTAAATGTGTTTTGGCACGGATTGTGTGTAATTGTTATTATAATGATATTATTATGTTAAAAAAAAAACCTTGTTCTTAATGGTTTATCATCATAACTGGGGCCACTTGACAATTTAGCATGTGCTTGCAAAGTATATTCTTCAGCATATCTGCTTAATATAATAAATAAATGAATAACATATACTGTGCTGAGGTTTTGATTGAAATCACATGGCAACTGAGACACTCTCATAAAGCCTTTAAATAAATAAAGGCCAGGATTAAAGGGGGCACCAGAGGGGCATGTTAAACAGACCATTTGCTGCCATGCTTTTGTTTCCCCTGAGCACAAGTCTTAGAGATGAAATCCCCCAGGTCCTTGGTAATCGAAACCCATGAATCATACAGCTTGTCTACATAATTGGGACCCTTGAGAGGGAAGTGTGTTTTCAGGGTGTATTCAAAAACAGGATCACACCTGTTAGGTCCCAAATAAGCCCCACAGGCAATGATCTTGCACTGGACACGCCATTATCATCAGTATTAATCCAGTACCCATATGGCACTGACTCTCTTACAGAAGAAGGAGTTAAACAATAGTCAACACCACAAAAACACTATGCTGTACGTCTTGAGTATGAAGACTCTTGGCATTTCTGATGCCATATATATGTATTTTTTTCCCTTCCCAAGAAGAAAATGTAACTTTTTTTTTCCAAGGCACTTGAAGTGAATGAAATCAGGAATGCTATTGACATTCATGCAGATAAGCCACCTTGCATTGTGCCTCTATATAACTTCATTGTGCTTTGAGAGCAGAGTGTGCAGGGGGACAAAGGCCATTGTCAGATGTTATTTAGATCCGTGGCCCCTCACAAGTCCCAGATGACTTGTCTTTTTCAGCAGACCCAGCACAATCCCCTAGCAAATAACCCACTTTAATGAAGAGTAACCCCACTCCAATAAAGTACTACAATAATTCCATGTGTGTGAATCTGCACGTTCACCTGCTGCAGTGTGTAAATAAAAGGAATATATAGTTACAGATCAGGATTGCTGTTGTGGGGGTAATACATGTGGTACCTTCTCAAGCAGCCACTGCCAGAAACCCAGAGCTCTTATCAAGAGAAATTCATTACAACTTAAGTACAGGACCAGAGCAGAGTGGTTTAGCCCTGCGCACAAAGTAATCTCTCAAGTGCTCTTGCACCGATAAGAGGATGAGCAAAGTGAATGTGATATGTTAACTCACTAGGAAAAAGGGAAAAAAATTTTTAATGCAATAAGCAGGTTTATATAAACTGGGTGGGTGGTGGAAGTATATGGGTGTTAATTGAAATAAAGCAGAGTTGGGTTGCAGGTATATAACAGGGATTCTTGATTTATTTGTGCTGCTCTGAGTTTGTGTCGATAATACACCTTTGATACAATAACATTTCTGCAATAAATAGTCTCTGGGAAGGGACTGTGGCTGTGAGATAGCAGGTATAGTAGGGAGAGAGATGGTGTCTATAGTAACAGTGGGATAATAGTCTCTGGGAAGGGAGTGTGACTGTGGGATAGCAGGTATAGTAGGGAGAGAGATGGTGTCTATAGTAACAGTGGGATAATAGTCTCTGGGAAGGGAGTGTGACTGTGGGATAGCAGGTATAATAGGGAGAGATGGTGTCTATAGTAACAGTGGATAATAGTCTCTGTGAAGGGAGTGTGACTGTGGGATAGCAGGTATAGTAGGGAGAGATGGTGTCTATAGTAGAAATAGGGATAATAGTCTCTGGGAAGGGAGTGTGACTGTGGGATAGCAGGTATAGTAGGGAGAGATGGTGCCTATATTAACAGTGGGATAATAGTCTCTGGGAAGGGAGTGTGACTGTGGGATAGCAGGTATAGTAGGGAGAGATGGTGTCTATAGTAACAGTGGATAATAGTCTCTGGGAAGGGAGTGTGACTGTGGGATAGCAGGTATAGTAGGGAGAGATGGTGTCTATAGTAGCAATAGGGATAATAGTCTCTGGGAAGGGAGTGTGACTGTGGGATAGCAGGTATAGTAGGGAGAGATGGTGTCTATAGTAGCAATAGGGATAATAGTCTCTGGGAAGGGAGTGTGACTGTGGGATAGCAGGTATAGTAGGGAGAGATGGTGTCTATAGTAGCAATAGGGATAATAGTCTCTGGGAAGGGAGTGTAGTTAATAATGGGATGGTCAAAAAAGGACTCTGGTTCTTAATTCTTAAAGAGCTTTCTAAAGGCTACATGATATATACTGTCTTAAATTGCCAGTGTTGAGCACATGTCTGACATGTTTTAAGCCTTTTGCAGATTAGTTTCAGCTCTATCCCTGTTCTTAAATGACATTTAATTCAATGTTTAACGCATGTACTGTCCTTAAATAGCTAGCATTGAAACGTTTCTGATTTTGCAGCAGTAGAGTTGCCTTTCATGTATCTTTGTTATGTTCCTGGTTTGATTTAATGTATGGTCTCAGAAGGAGAGAGGGTATCCCCCTGATAGTGCTGCATTTCCCTGGTTTGATGAGTTCATTTTTCATGTCTCCCGAAATGTCAAGCAGAAGAAATCTGATTGCTGCCTTGAAATGTAAATCCGTCTTCATGGCTTTGGATTGCACGTTCAGATACAGCTAATGTATAAAGATACCTCTACTGTATAAAACTAAAAAAGGAAAAAATTCTATGTACATAATCGATGCCCTTCTGCAAGCCTTTGGGGCTGTCATCATGGTGTTATTAAAGCAATGGTCTTCCTGTATAAAGGTGCCCATACACGGTTAGATTAAAGCTGCTTATATTGGTCCTTAAGACCGATTCAGCAGGTTTTGCCCCGATCAATATCTGGCCAAGATCGGGGAGGTTTGATTTTTCTGTCGATCGAGGACTGTATAGACTAGTTGATTCTCTTTGTTGTAATCGGATCGTTCGGTCCTAGGGGTCGGATCAACCCAATATCGCGCTGCCGTTGGTGGGCATATCGGAGAAAGATCTGCTTGTTTAATGACCTCGCCAAACGAGCAGATCTTATCATGTATGGCCACTTAAAGGAGAAGGAAAGGTTAAAACTAAGTAAGCCTTATCAGAAAGGTCCATCTAAATATACCAGTAAACCCCCAAAGTAATGTTGCTCTGAGTCCCCTGTCAAAAGAAACACAGCATTTCTTTCCTTCTATTGTGTGCACATGGGCTTCTGTATCAGACTTCCTGCCTTCAGCTTAAACCTCATTGCCCTGGGCAAGAGCATGCTCAGTTTGCTCCTCTCCCCCCACCCCTCCCTTCTCTACTGTAATCTGAGCCAAGAGCAGGGAGAGACTCAGGCAGGAAGTGATGTCACACCATGTTAATACTGCAGCTCCTATCCTTAACAAACAGAGAGTTTCTAGAGCTTTTTACTCAGGTATGGTAAAGCATTCTACAGAATAAATATAGCATTCTAGCTTGCACTATTGCAGCTAATCTATTGGCAATAAAATGCCTCCGTAGCTTTCCTTCTCCTTTAAGAAACATTAGGGGGCAGATTTATCAAAGGTCGAAGTGGGAATTGTTAAAATGTGATTTGAGTCTTTTTAAAAATTTGAACTAAATTTTCAAGCCAGTAGTGTAAGGTGGCGAGCGGTGAGAGAAGGAGAAGAGATCAACCCCGACCCGCCACCCGCGAATAGGGGCGCAAGGTCGGCCCAAACCCGCCAGACGCTTTAGAAACACAACAAACAAGCTGCTGTGTAGCCATGGGGGCGGACATTCAAGCACAGGATACACGGTAGATAACCGATAAGCTCTGAAGAACCCCATTGTATACTACAGAGCTTATCTGTTATCTGCTGTGTATCCTGTACCTTTTCTCCTTTTTCAGAGGGGAGTTGACCGCTATTACAATGCTGTCATAAGGAGTAAGGGAAATCTTTAAGGAGCTTTCTAATGATCTTTGAGCGTTATATTTTGCAACTTTTTAGATTTTAACTAGCTTCCCATGGGTGGAATTGATTTAGACTTAAAAAGTCACTGGCCTCCTCCCAAGCATGAATTAGCCCACACATGAATGAGCAGTTACTATTCATAGTATTATGGCTGCCTGACCAGGGCCAGGGCCGGTATTACAAATTTACTGGAAATGTGGTTGCCGTTAAAAATGAATACCCTTAACAAAAGCCCTTGGCCCTCCTCTCCAAACGTACCTTTTCTTCACCTGCTGGCCATCACGCAACGTGGCTCCATCCCTTTTGCGTCACAACCATCCACCCCTTTTGAGTCACGGTCCGCCCCCTTTGTGCCCACCATGGGTGGTAAAAATTTCCTGAAAAGGTGCCAACCCTAGTCGCTGGTGGGTTTGGGTTGCGTTTACATGCTGGCTTTCAACTCCAGCAGTCTCCATTTATAGGTGCACACCTGCCCTGCCTCCTTTCATGATGTCCGAGAGGGCCAGGGCAGGTGCGGGTCTATATATGAAGGTGTCAGCTGGGTGCAGATTGGGTATGGGACAGGTTAGGGTTGGGTGTGTGTTGGATTTTTGTCAATCCGCACATCACTACTCCAGAGTATCCTAACATGACAACTCCAAAGTACCCTCATAACATAAATGGTCTCTGTCTCTGGTGAGATACAAACTCCAGCAACTCAAAGTCTCACCAATGCTTAGGAACAGACATAAACCCAAGGGCTTTTAATTCTCTGGCTGACTGTATATTCAGGGGTTTCACATGTTTTTGCCCCCCATAGTTTTTATCCAAGCGTGTTTAGTCAATAGATAACACTTCCATAAAACCCAACTGATGTTTGAAGTTTTAACAAAACATCAGAAAATGTTCTATTTTAAAACTGGCCAAGGTTTTGTCACAAGAAAACAAATCCAGGCCAACAATAACAATATAAACCCCAAGCCCATATACATATGCCATTTGCTCAGTGACATTACTTTACTTCAAAGAAGTTTTTCCACAAAGTTGAGAACGAGCCGCCGCGCTCTTAACGTGGGACAGGATCCTCTCCTAAATTTGAGGATTATTCCTCTTGGCTTGCTGTTCAATGAACCGTAAATATATTCCTTTCCCACTACAAAATTCACAGCCTGGGGGTTAAGTGATATAATGAATCACTGGTCCCAGCTCTGAGCCTCTAGGGCTTGTAAATGCAGATTAGCAGCTTCTGTAGGGGAATAGCCGGGCTGAAAAAGCAACTGGAAACGGAATAGTCGTGGCTTCTTCTATTCAGCAGCCGCCTGACTGTGCTTCTTTTGCATGCAGATAAGCTTGCCCTGAATAATTCCATTTTCTACACGTCAGCTCCCATGATGGTCACATTCCATAATTGTCACCTCATACCTTGCTTAAGGATTCAATCCTCATAGTACTTTCCCTTTTGTAACACATTGCTATCGGCCTTTTAAAAGCATTTGGTAGAAGGTAAGAAGGTGGGGTAATTTCTCCCTATTATTTCTGCTTTCCGATCAGAGCTTGCATTGGAGGGGTGCAAGAAATGTCAACTGCGACACATTCTGGGACCACAGAGCTATAGATAAAGAAATCTCCATATTGCATTTGCAACTTGAAACTACAGTTCCCAGAATCTACCAACAGCCAAAGTTTATTGTAGAGAAATTGTAGCTCAGCAGCAGGACAGCAGTAATTGTGTATTTTAGCAGCCAGTATTCAAAGGATTTCTTCTGCCCGCCCCTTTTTGTTATATCAGAAGTGGGCAGGTCTATAAATAAAAGTGGCAGTTGGGTGCGGATCGACTTTTTGGCAACTAGCACATGGCTAGTGAATTTCCCTCTGAACCCAACCCAACCATTGTATTAGATATATGGACATCACTTACTCCAAAGAGCAGGTTCCACATCTCCTGATGTGTCATGCACTGGCCAACTTGAGGTACTTTCTACCTCCCATCTCCTAATTAGACACTCCATGATGTAATCTCTGCCTGTTTGCTCCATACTAACAGGACCATGGTACTTCGACATCATGTCTGTAGGACGGTTGACCATCTGGCTTGTTCATAGTCAGCACATCCAAAGTTATACAGCAGCACTAAGTAGAGCTATTAATATATGGAGCATAGTCTTGGTAGGGTTAGGTCCTACAAGTCATTCATTCTATGTTCCCTCGGGAGAACCTCCATTTATCTTGAGTCTGTCATGTGGGACTGTCCACAATGGTTCATCATCAGGATCTGCGCCCTTGATCTCTCTAATAAGCCCTAAATCAAAGACAAACAGTTCCATTGTTACTTTTAAAGACTTATGAGCTGCCTGGTGAATAGGCCTGAGCCAGAGCAAGTTGCGGCGATTGAGATGAGAACGTTTAAATATTTGTTATCCCAGTGATAAAGAAGCCTGTTTGCTGCAGTAGTACTCTATTCTTTGTGGAGCTTCATGGTGATAATTAAAAAGGAAATATACCCTTCTATTTATTCTCCCTGAAACAGACCATAAACACTATGGGTATAGTGCTTACTATTTATGCAGTTCAGTCTTTTTCTATGGTTTCTATAGCTGCCATATTGCCTGTATTGCAACCATTAAGGGGATTATTTATCAAAATCTGAAAATTTCTGATAATTTTTGGTAAAATAGTCTGACCAGATTTTTTTTTCCTCTTATTTATCGATAGATTTTTCTGAAAATTTTCTGTGCGGGAAAAAAACTCGATAAAATCGTGAAAAAATTCAAATCGTACATAGTTTTTTGGATTTGACAACCAAAAACTTCGGATTTTTGCCCGAAACTCTTACGCGAAACCCAGCGCAGATAAGAATATCTCCCACTGACTTGAACTCGGCAGGTCTGAGTTGGAGTACTTTTTTATTCTGACTTACACCCTTGGGGTTTAATAAATTCCGAAAAATTTGAGTTTTTTTTCCACTGAATTTTTCCACTAAATTCGGATTATAAAATCTGAATTTAGTAGAAAGATACCCTCAAAGTTTTTGGCATTCAGACTTTAATAAATAATCCCCTAGGTGTTAAATATTTTTGCTCCCAAAAGCATCCTACTATATCCTTGTTTCCTCTGAGGATGATGGGATGTGTAGGTCAGTCACAGCTGGAGGGATGCAGATAACTACCCCTGCCTTGTTTTGTAACTGTATTTTAACATTCCCCAGTGATGAAGAGAACACTAATAATGCATGAACGAGAGTTGAACGAGTTGAATTATAAATGTACTTTGTGGCAGCGAGCATGCTGGGATTTCTTCTACATCTCCTACCACACAAATCAAGGTTGTTATCCTGTAAAGTGGTCGGAAATTAAACCAGATGGGTTCACTTGTTGGTCATGACCCACTTAGCTTGAAGGCGAGGTACTATCCTGGGAGCAATTAATGGAGAGAACCGCAGGCCGGCGGCAGTAGCAGCTCGCACTGTCTAACACCGCAGATGCTCCTTGTGTCATCTCTCTGTTTAGGGAAAAACACATATTTGTATTTATAGGAGTTTTGTGGTTTGTAAAACACTTTCTTAAATGCTAATGTCGCTTTGTCAAGTTTTATGGCACATTCTGGCTTTTCCTCCTGAGTAAATATCATTAAAACATTCAACACCCCCCCCTTCTTTTTTGTCTGTCCAAAGGCTCTGCTTGCAGCCAAGTTATCATGGGTTAGGCATGTCTATCCCGTCTCCTCCTTTAAATCCCATGCCTATATCATAATACATTTATATGTTTAAAGGTTCGACATAAGTATACATTTATAGGGGATATATGTTATCCGAAAAAGAGAATGTAATTCGAAGCAACTTTGTAATATACTTTGTTTGGAAAGTTATTTGTAAATATAACTGAAATTGAAAGCAGGTTCTAAATGTAGCAGAAATCAGTAATGCATAATTGTTTTAAAGTTTAGAATAGAAAGGGACAGAGACTTAGAAAATATTTACAAGACCACGAAAAATTAGGGATGCACCGAATCCAGGATTCGGGACGGGATATGACCAGGATTTTACCTTTTTCCGCAGTATTCAGACGAATCTTTGTGCCTGGCCGAACTGAATCCTAATTTGCATATGCAAATTAGGTCCAGGAAGGGAAATCAGGTGACTTTTAGTTACAAAACAAGGAAGTAAAAAAAAAACATTTCCCCACAGTTTCCTTTCCCGCCCCTAAGTTGCATATGCAAGTTCGGATTTAGTTCGGTATTTGGCCGATTCTTTCACAAAGGATTGGGGAATTCAGCCAAATCCAAAATAGTGGATTCGGTGCATTCCTACTGAAAATGTGTAGTGAGTGTACATTAGTAAGGCTATTTCTTAGAATTACATTGTCTCCCATAACACAAAGTATTTTTTGAGGGGCTAACCAACAAATTTTGGTGCAGGCCTGTGTTTGAGCAGTTTCTTTTATGGTTTTTCTCCAGCTTAAAGGAGAAACAAACCCTTTACCAAAAAAAAAACCCCCTATCCACACTCCACATAGATACCCTTCCTCCCCCGCAGCCTAGCTGACCCCCCCGGGAAATGCCACTAACTTTTTACTTACCCCTCGGAGCAGAGTCACAGCATCAGAGATCAACGCAGAAATCTTCCGGGTCTTCGTGTCTTCCGGCGCTTCTGCAATTTCCGTCTATTTGTCGCAAACCGGTAAATTGCCCCAACTGCGCATGCGCCACCTTGCTGGTCTCTGTCTCAGCTTACTGAAGACCCGGAAGATGGTTGCGGTGAACTCCGATGCTGTGACTCTGATGTAAATCACCGGCGGGATGGCAGTCATAGCGAATTGTTTTCCAAAGTTGCCTCACGAGGAAACTTTGGGCGACTTCGGAAAATGATTCCCTCCAAGTGCCATCCTGCTGGCGATTTACATTTCAGCAGGCGGGGAGTTAGTTTGGGAAGATTAGTCGCCCCGTAGAAGAGGAGATTTGTCGCCGGGTGACTAATCTCCCTGAATCTGCCTGTGTGCCCTGACCCATAAACGTGTGAGATGGGCAACTTCCTATCCACACAGAACTATGACTAATGGTTCTCTGTTATTTCTCACAAATGTCACTAACTTGGATTGAGGATGATGATTAAATAATGAATAACATGGCTTTAAAAGGATTGTTAACCCCAAGATACAAATGTGGCTAATAAATGGAAATCCTCAACAGCTACCCAATATACATTCATTACATATTTTCAGTCGTTTTAGGGTTAGTTCACACGAGGAGATTCGGGGAGATTTTGTTGCCTGGCGACTAATCGCCTCGTCTTTTGAGCGACAATCTCCCCGAACTGCCTCAGCGTGTTTTCCCATAGGCTATAATGAAAAGTCGCCTGCGCTAAAGCACACGCGGCAATGTGTTTTCCATAGTCGCCCAAAGTTGCCTTCGTGAGAAAACTATGGAAGACTATGGACTATGGAAAACGCATTGGCGTGCGCAACGCAGGCAACTTTTCATTATAGCCTATGGGAAAACACGCTGAGGCAGTTTGGGGAGATTGTCGCTCAGAAGACGAGGCGATTAGTTGCCAGGCAACAAAATCTCCCCGAATCTCCTCTTGTGAACTAACCCTTAAAGGGATACCGTCATGGGAAAAACATTTTTTTCAAACTGAATCAGTTAATAGTGCTGCTCCAGTAGAATTCTGCACTGAAATCCATTTCTCAAAAGAGCAAACAGATTTTTTTTTATATTCAATTTTGAAATCTGACATGGAGCTAGACATATTGTCAATTTCCCAGCTGCCCCAAGTCATGTGACTTGTGCTCTGATAAACTTCAATCACTCTTTACTGCTGTACTGCAAGTTGGAGTGATATCACCCCCCCTCCCTTTTCCCCCCCAGCAGCCAAACAAAAGAACAATGGGAAGGTAACCAGATAAAATCTCCCTAACACAAGATAACAGCTGCCTGGTAGATCTAAGAACAACACTCAATAGTAAAAACCCATGTCCCACTGAGACTCCTTCAGTTACATTGAGAAGGAAAAACAGCGGGAGAAGGAAAAAAAGCATTTCTCTCCTTAAGTGCAGGCACAAGTCACATGACCAGGGGCAGCTGGGAAATTGACAAAATGTCTAGCCCCATGTCAGATTTCAAAATTGAATATAAAAAAATCTGTTTGCTCTTTTGAGAAATGGATTTCAGTGCAGAATTCTGCTGGAGTAGCACTATTAACTGATGCGTTTTGAAAAAAACATGTTTTCCGATGACAGGATCCCTTTAAAGTAATTTGTAAATGTAATGAATTTCTATTGAGAGCAGTATCTGCTCCCCCATTTCTCCACTCCTGTCTCTGACTTTTAAACAATGTTGCATATATCAGTTCTCCTCCAGCCGAGAAAGACTCCTTCTGTTACATTGTCAGAGCCACCAGGGCAGAGAATATGAACGGCCGGAAAAAGGCTGCTATAGTAGCGATTTAATTTTACAAATGACTTTAAAACCCGCCAACAGTGTGTAATTAATGTATATTGGAACTGTTGCTTAGAATTCCATTCTCTTTCATGAGGCAACATTGTATTTCTGGTTTGACATTCCCTAAATATTTGCGCAGTAAAATAACAGTATCTATAAACATCCACAGGAGAGAACTTAACAGTGTGTCAGGTCAAATTAATCATTTTTTTCATTTGTGGCGTTACTGTGCCATTTAAAAAAAAAAGTGGAAAGGCTTTGGCTGTGTGCACTGTAGGAGCAGACATAGTGCTTATTTCCTGGTGAGGAGGATAAAGTTGCTGTATAAACATTTAATTTGTTGAGAGACACTACATTTTGCAGAGCTTTTCCAGCTATTTCCCTTTTTTTGCTTCATTTAAAAGTCATTGCATCTCAATAGCAACAGCTTACCTACAGCATGCTTTACAATTTGGTATGGCTCTGCTGCTGCCTAATGGAAAGAAGCATCTTTCACAAATGTATTAGCTTAGTGTATCTGCTGGTGGTGATTATTTGTTTGCAGACTGAATCTCAAGCAACCAACCACCAGCAGCATCATTTTGGCATTGCTTTCCCTTTAAAGGGAGTCAATTTAGGGTCAGGGCACACACTCAGATTCGGGGAGATTAGTCGCCCGGCGACAAATCTCCTCTTCTTTGGGGCGACTAATCTCCCCGAACTGCTTCCCACCAGCTAGAATGTAAATCACCAGTGGTATGGCACTCGGAGTGCTTCATTTTCACCCAAAGTTGCCTCACCAGGAAACTTCGGGCGACTTCTGAAAACAAAGCGGTCCAAGTGCTATCCCGCCGGCGATTTACATTCTAGCCAGCGGAAGGCAGTTCGGGGAGATTAGTCGCCCGAAGAAGAGGAGATTTGCCGCAGGGCGACTAATCTCCCTGAATCTGAGCGTGTGCCCTGACCCTTAGAGAGCTGTGTGTGTGTGCGGGGGGGGGAACTAATTGCCTCTTCTGCGGGGCAACAATCTCCCCAAACTGCCTTCTGCCTGCTATAATGAGAAAACGCCTGCGCCAATGCACTCGCGATGCTTTGATTTCTGAAGTCGCCCTACGTTGCCTCACAAGGAAACTTCGGAAGACTTCTGATATTGAAGTGCCGTGAGTGCATTGGCGCAGGCGATTTTTTTTATTTTAGCAGGCGGAAGGAAGGCAGTTCACGGAGATTGTCGCCCCGAAGAAGAGGCGATAAGTCGCCAGGCAACTAAATCTCCCCGAATCTTCCTGTGTGCCCCTGCCCTTATGATCTTTGCTTTGACCTCTGAGGCAGTATCAAGGTCAGATAAGTGCTGATGCTTCTAATGATGGCGTCCCATGACTCCCCCGTACAGACACTCCGACTCTGTTTTAATTTACATTCCTCTTCTGCTCTTGTCTGTGTCACTCCATTTTCCACTGGAAGTAATTGATCCCAAAGGCAGTTAATTTTTTTTTAATACTTCCTTTCCTCCATGCGAAGTAGCGCCTGTAAATGTGATATATCTGTTTGGTTTATACGGAGGAAATGGAAGACTGCTGCAGTTTATTTTTTAATGAAGCCGAGTATTTCATTATGTATAATCCCCGGGTGTTGATAAAATGTTATATTAATACATTTATGCATATTAAACTTTCACAGCCGTTTACAATATGCCGGTTGCTTTATAAATCAAAAATGTAAATGTATTTTTTTTTTCTTCCCCTTTTCCCCCTCGTTCTTGTGGATTGGTGCTTTTTGGATATTTTGCTCCCTTCTTGATGACTTTCTCCAACTAAAGGTAATTATTCCACCCATATTTAATCAATTCATCTTCAGTGCATTTTGCCAAATTAATTCTGTGGTTTTGTATTTGAGTGAGTTGGGCTGTTCACTCACTCACTCCCAAGATTTTTTTATGGCCACCAGGCTACTCCATTGAGCTCTCTGTTTTATAATTCAGCCCTCAATCTATAACTTGAGTAATAGGGCAAACTATAGTTAGTCAGCCCTGCCTTAGGGCATATTGTGCTCTATTACATATATATATATATAATTATAATAATTATATAATTAATGTGCATCACAAGGGATGGTTTTAGGGGTTGGACAGAGATGGAATGTGCAACTGGTTGCCCCTTTGGAAAAGCCTTGATTTGTTTAAAAAAAATAACCAATTTAAGAGAATTGTTGAATACGCCGGCACTATTTTAGGATCCATCCTGTCGGACAGAAGAGATTAGGGAGTTCCCATCCACTGACGCATTCTCCTGTTTGGGTGATCTCTGTTTCCAGTTTATAATCCTAGTGCCGTACACCTACAGGTGCCGTAGTTGAAGGCATTAAATAGGACGGTTCCATAAACATTAGTTATTTATTTCAAGAAGGGTTGTCCTTGGTGCCGAGACCAAATTAAAAATAGCCTTTGCATTGCCCCAATACCTATCCTGTAGCTTCTGTAGAACGATTACTCTTACATTGTTCTGAATGCTGGGAGATGTAGTTAACAGCTGGAATCAATAGATTGCAAGGCCCTGATGGAAAGTGTTTGTGACACCATCTTGCTTTAATATTCACACTAACCCAGGGTTACAGCCCCTCCCCATGACACCACATTGGCTTGCTATGCACACTACTCCACAGTCTTAGTTTCTTCCCAGAACAGCAATAAATCTTTAGGGAACAACGCAATTTGATTTCTCTCTTCATTCAACTCTGTGGGGCCCCAAAAAGGGTCGGCCCTACTCCGCTCTGGCAGTGACCCCGGGCAGTGCCGCTGTGTTATTTTGGAACATTAGTATGATCTGAAGAAGCCCAGATTAGGAAGTATGAGGCACAGTACCTAAATCGCTGGTTTATATACGGGTGGTCCTCCGCCTGAGTGCACAGTACTTGGGGAGAGCATCCCATGCTCTTTCTCATGATCGGAGCTGAATGGGGCAGAGGATGCTTGGAGTAACACACAAAGGCTCCGCGCAGAATCAACCCACAATGCACAGCAGGTGTCCCAGTGCTGCTCTGATATGTTTAATGGCCTCAGGACTGGATCCAAACTTTAGAGGCTCTGAAATGGGGGAGGTTTCTTAAATTAGCTGGGTGTCATGCACCTTCAGTTCTGAGAACCCAGATGAATATAACCCTTATGTATATTTGTATATGCTCAGTTGTTGGCTTCCTTGTGGTATGGTTGGGGGAGAGAATATAGTTTCTAGGTAGTGTAATTTGAATCTTCTTGTTGGACCCTAGGGGGACAGCCAACTCGTATGTAGCTTGGCCAAAAAAGTGGAATTTAGTTTGACACCTGACCAGGTCATTTCCACTTTGGTAGTATTTTCACTGTGTCTTGTCCCTTTTATAACGTGATATTGTGAGGCGCATGTGATATTTATGTCTGGCATGGACGCCACACAAGTTCAACAGGGACATTTAATCATAGATATTGATCCTGGAACATGCATTTAAAGGAGAACTAAAGTCTAAGTAAAGAAGTAGCTAGAAATGTTGTACATTATGTTTTGGGCTTCTGTACCAGCCCAAGGCAACCACAGCCCTTTATCAGGGAACATCTGTCTCCAAAGATGCCCCAGTAGCTCCCCATCTTCTTTTCTGCTGATTCACTGCACATGCTCTGTGCTGCTGTCACTTACTGAGCTTAGGGACCCACTCACAATATACAGTACACATAGAATAGAAATGTCACAATATAAGGCTGATTAGTAATTAATACAGATAATTACTACATGGCAGCACAGAAACCAGTGTAATTAGCATCAGAATTTAATAATCAGCCCTGTAGCATCAGCTTATATTACAGACCAACCTCATTTTCTGCTGGATAATTAGTGACGACCCCTAAGCTTAGCTTCTCAACAGCCAATCAGAGCCCACTGAGCATGTGAGTGTCACAGACACTTTCCAAGATGGTGACCCCCTGTGACAAGTTTGAAGTCCTGGATCATTGCTGCTATTGACAAGCTGAAACTTTAGGCTGGTGCAATAAGTTCAGTATATAAAATATGGATGGCATTTTCAGCCGTATTCGTTTTTAGGGTTTAGTTCTCCTTTAAGCATTGTGATTACACCTCACTTGTATAACATTGGCTTTTACTCTAGATAGAAATATACCAGGGTAAAGGCCCCTCCACTTTACCAGTACTCCTCTTACTGTGCATGAGTTATAGTGGCATCATAGTATCCGGCCCTCCAGTATGAACAACAACAACAAACAAAACCAAGTAATGACCAGAAATGCATTATCATGTCGGCAGTAAGAGGGTAAATCCGGACACTTCTCTCTAAGGGCAGAGACACGTGAAGATTTGGGGAGATTTAGTTGCCCAGCGACAAATCGCCTCTTCTTCGGGCGACTAATCTCCCCAAAAAGCCTTCCCGGATAGCACTCAGAGTGCTTTGTTTTCCAAAGTCGCCTGAAGTTTCCTCGTGAGGCAATTACAGGCGATTTTGGAAAACGAAGCGCTCTGAGAGCCATCCCGCCAGCGATTTAGATTCTAGCCGGCGGGAATGCTTTTCGAGGAGATTAGTCGCCCGAAGAAGAGGCGATTTTGTCACCGGGCGACTAAATCTCCCAGAATCTTAGCGTGCCCTTACCTTAATACAGACTCTGCACTTCAGGACACTAAAATCCATCCTAGTGTTATAAAAAATCACACAGTTGAGGAACTGTATGTGGTTTACTGCCTTTAAGTAATAGTGCTGCCATTCCTTTGCTATTGAAGTTAATGACTGTGAAGTGATTAGAACTTGGGTTCTTTCTGTCTGGTCTGACCAAAACTATCCCACTTATTCTGTCTGTGATCCTCTGAACTCGGCTTTAGGTGACAGCTGTATAGAAAGCATGGAATTTCTGTCAGAAGACCCTCCGCCGTGTCATTATTTTATTGAAATG
This sequence comes from Xenopus laevis, assembly GCF_017654675.1. NCBI lineage: Eukaryota > Metazoa > Chordata > Amphibia > Anura > Pipidae > Xenopus > Xenopus laevis. The sequence goes on along the minus strand of NC_054380.1, from coordinate 120,892,654 downwards.
GCTGCACTTTGTTCCCTGCCGCTCCTTAAGCCCATTTATTTTTAGGAGGGTGTGTATCTTGGAATTTGCTACTAATTAATAGTGACACTCTGGTTGTGCATTCGGTGACATTTCCCAAAATCCCTGGCTGCGGCCAGAAGCCTCACAAGGAAGCTTCGGACAACTTCAGAAAACGAATCGATCCGGGCGACTTCGGAAAATAAAGTGCCATCCCGCTGACGATTAACATTCTAGCCGGCAGGAAGGCAAGGGAGGCAGTTCGGGGAGCTTAGATGCCCCCAAAGAAGAGGAGATTTGTCGCCGGGCGACGAATCTCCCCGAATCGCAGTGTGTGTCTCTGCCTTAACTGTCATGGCTATATCTGTTTTCTTTAGGGACTATCTCTGGAATGAAAATGCTCTTTAAAGCACAACAAAACATAAAGGGAAACTATACTCCTGAATATTGCAGGTCTTTATGAAAAGATATCCTATAAAACAGACCATATTTAATAATAGTAATTATATTAAAGGGATCCTGTCATCGGAAAACATTTTTTTTTCCAAAATGCACCGGTTAATAGTGCTGCTTCAGCAGACTTCTGCACTGAAATCCATTTCTCAAAAGAGCAAACAGATTTTTTTATATTCAATTTTGAAATCTGACATGGGGCTAGACATTTTGTCAATTTCCCAGCTGCCCCTGGTCATGTGACTTGTGCCTGCACTTTAGGAGAGAAATGCTTTCTGGCAGGCTGCTGTTTTTCCTTCTCAATGTAACTGAATGTGTCTCAGTGAGACATGGGTTTTTACTATTGAGTGTTGTTCTTAGATCTACCAGGCAGCTGTTATCTTGTGTTAGGGAGCTGTTATCTGGTTACCTTCCCATTGTTCTTTTGTTTGGCTGCTGGGGGGAAAAAGGGAGGGGGATGATATCACTCCAACTTGCAGTACAGCAGTAAAGAGTGATTGAAGTTTATCAGAGCACAAGTCACATGACTTGGGGCAGCTGGGAAATTGACAATATGTCTAGCCCCATGTCAGATTTCAAAAGTGAATAAAAAAAAATCTGTTTGCTCTTTTGAGAAATGGATTTCAGTGCAGAATTCTGCTGGAGCAGCACTATTAACTGATTCTTTTTGAAAAAAAATTTTAATCCCTTTAAATGTATTATATGTGGCATTCGATAAACAGTATTGAAATACAGAAACTTTACATACTAAAGTCCATCCCCCTGACACCTAGGAAGCGCTGTTCTCTCACACAAACCTAGGATATGCAATGAGTTCGGTTACACTAGCCAATGAATTGACAGGGGCGTGTCATTTACGTCTACAATTCTTTCTGTTGAAATCTACAGGTGATCAGTGAGTGACACCGCAAAAAGGTGGCTTTAAAGGGAAACTATCTCGACAATGCGTTTTACCTCATGGAAACAAAGAACTTTCGAAATATAATCAGATTAATAAACAAAAATCTTACAATCTCTGTGGTTATGGGAGATAAAAGTGATTATTACCTCATATCTGTCTTTTGATTGTGTCTCCAGGAACCACAGCCATTTTTAGGGGAGAACACAACAAAATGCCCACTTTTGCCATTATTATTATTTCCTGCTTCCTCCTGATTGAATGTGGACTGACCGGCTTAGGCAGATGCTTTGGTTTTCATGTGGCCGTTGCTCCTCCTTGTACCTCCTGTTAAAGCACATTGCTATGGATGCAAATGGATGTTTTATCAGAGAGAAAAGAAGCAGAACGATAACATCAGCAGCAGGTTAATTACCACGGCTGTGTTTAGAGGAAACCATCTGTTTGGTCATTAGTTGTGATCAGCAGTCATTAATTGAGTCATGTCTCATTAAAGATTCCGTGTTATTTTGTCAGAGATAGAAGTGCAGATCACTGCACGGCCACTGTTGTTCCCATCTCCGGCTTGTTTCTCCTGGCATTTGCTTAATCACTGAAGGCACAGACCACTGCTTCCAAGAAATTATTTTTACTCTACTTTTCAATAGATAGGAGGCAATGCATGCCTTGTTTATTTTCTGGAAGCATGGCTGTCTTTAATGATGTTGGGATTTAGGGAAACAACAGATTGTGGGTCCCCAGTATTTAAATTACCGTAAGTAAGACCATTCAAACCATGGCCTTCAGCGGATAGTGGACTATGTCTCCCTGCTATACCGCAGCCACAGTCCCTATTATCCCACTATTACTATAGACACCATATCTCCCTACTATACCTGCTATCATACAGCCACACTCCCTTCCCAGAGACTATTATCCACTGTTACTATAGGCACCATCTCTCCCTACTATACCTGCTACCCCACAGTCACACTCCCTTCCCAGAGACTATTATCCCACTGTTACTATAGGCACCATCTCTCCCTACTATACCTGCTATCCCACAGTCACACTCCCTTCCCAGAGACTATTATCCCACTGTTACTATAGGCACCATCTCTCCCTACTATACCTGCTATCCCACAGTCACACTCCCTTCCCAGAGACTATTATCCACTGTTACTATAGGCACCATCTCTCCCTACTATACCTGCTACCCCACAGTCACACTCCCTTCCCAGAGACTATTATCCCACTGTTACTATAGGCACCATCTCTCCCTACTATACCTGTTATCCCACAGTCACACTCCCTTCCCAGAGACTATTATCCCACTGTTACTATAGGCACCATCTTTCCCTACTATACCTGCTATCCCACAGTCACACTCCCTTCCCAGAGACTATTATCCCACTGTTACTATAGGCATCATCTCTCCCTACTATACCTGCTATCCCACAGTCACACTCCCTTCCCAGAGACTATTATCCACTGTTACTATAGGCACCATCTCTCCCTACTATACCTGCTATCCCACAGTCACACTCCCTTCCCAGAGACTATTATCCCACTGTTACTATAATCATCATCTCTCCCTACTATACCTGTTATCCCACAGTCACACTCCCTTCCCAGAGACTATTATCCCACTGTTACTATAGGCACCATCTCTCCCTACTATACCTGATATCCCACAGTCACACTCCATTCCCAGAGACTATTATCCCACTGTTACTATAGGCACCATCTTTCCCTACTATACCTGCTATCCCACAGTCACACTCCCTTCCCAGAAACTATTATCCCACTGTTACTATAGGCACCATCTCTCCCTACTATACCTGCTACCCCACAGTCACACTCCCTTCCCAGAGACTATTATCCCACTGTTACTATAGACACCATCTCTCCCTACTATACCTGCTATCCCACATTCACACTCCCTTCCCAGAGACTATTATCCCCACTGTTACTATAGTCACAATCTCTCCCTACTATACCTGCTTTCCCACAGTCACACTCCCTTCCCAGAGACTATTATCCCACTGTTACTATAGACACCATCTCTCCCTACTATACCTGCTATCCCACAGTCCTTCCCCAGAGACTATTATCCCACTGCTACTATAGGCACCATCTCTCCCTACTATACTATCCCACAGTACAATTACAATAGCCAGGATCTCCACTTCTACTAAAAGCAACACATGACCCTTTTTTTAACCTGCTTTCCGACAGTCCAGTGCCTGAAAGGTAGTTCAGGCGATGCAGAACCTGATAGTAAACATGTAGATTTGAAGTAATATAAGTAAACGTTTACACAGATTTCCTTCTGACTTGTTCTGCTTTACGAGGCCCCATTCTTCAACTACATTTGCTTTATATGTCATTGTGGGAACAGCCCTAAGTGCTGGATAAAAATCTCCTATTTATATTTTAGTTTTTTGTGAGTAAAATTAGTTATTTGTGATGTGCCTTTTTATTACCACCTTTTTTTGTTGTTTCGTTGTTTTACCCTTCCCCCTTAGAATGCAATAACAATATCATACGACTCTGCTTAAGTCTTATTTATTTGCATTGCATAGCACATTTTTCATGTTCTGGAATTTTAAGGATTAGCCTAATCTTTAAAAAAATATCTTGGGTTCAGCTGAATCCTGGCCTTGGTGTACCCTTTGTAATTTTAGTTTAGCAACACATGGACAAAAGCAGAGATTGCCATTGAGTATCTCAGCTGTTGAGTAGAGATGTGTTGTATACTGGGGTGAGTGCATTCCACCAAAGCGTGATGCCTCTAATGTGAGCGACTCATTCATGTTATGGGAAAGTATGCAGGCTGGCAGCAGTGGCATTTCACACATAGCATGCAAGTGCGAGTGGTACTTTGCTGTGTGTGCTGGTTAAGAATTTTGTAAAGCATATATATATATATATATATATATATATATATATATATATATATATATATATATATATATATACACAGTCTGATAAAACATTAAAGGGGAACTCCACAAAAACATAACTTAAGCTTTATGAAAAGTAAACATAATTTCAAGCAATACATCAATTTAAAAAATATGCAGACATTTCATGATTTGAAATAGTTTGGAACAGTTCCCTAAGCCTAGCCCCCTGCTCTCCTGCTGATCTGTCTGACAACTTTGCTGAGCTGACTGACTACTGTTATTTTGTATCAACAGCCATCTGTCCTCAGCCTGCATCCTCCAAACCTCACAATTCCCTGCACATGTGATTTCAATAAGGAACAGAACATCTTAGTGCAATGCATTGTGGGTTATGTAGTTTCTGCTGCTGTCCGTAAACTGTGGAGAAGTTGTGACAATTCGTAACATCAGTGTTCAGTCCCTCCTTCCCTGCCAGGATTCCAAATGATGCAGAAAGAGAAGAACTGTTCTCCAGATTTCAGCATAGAAAATGGCAGAAACAGGCAACTGTGATGGGTATATTAGTGGTTTCTGTATTATGTGGGCCTCTTTATTAAATTTTGGTTTAGAAGCCGGATTTCCCCTTTAAGATTTTCTATAGTGAAACTTTAAACACAATGCAGCAGGGCTTTAGGGTTTAGGATTGCTGTCCTGCCAACAGAACTATGCCAACATGCTTATGCACATGCACACCTGTACCCATAACCGAAGCTGTGGCGGAAGTGGGCTGCATGTAAGGATTGAGGGTAGTCTATGGCTTTTAAATCCTGCAGTAAGTATTCCTCTATCTAAAAGTGATCCCCAACCAGTAGCTCATGAGCAACATGTTGCTCTTCAACCCCTTACATGTTGCTCCCAGTGGCCTCAAAGCAGGAGCTTATTTTTGAATTCCAGGCTTGGAAGCAAATGTATTGCCAAACAGAGCTTCAATGTAGGTTGACAATCCACATTTGGCACCCCAAGAACATTTTTCATGCTTGTGTTGCTCCCCAACTCCTTTTACTTCTGAATGTTGCTCACAGGTTCAAAAGGTTGGGGACCCCTGATCTATAATAAGCTGCCAGACTCTAATGCCGGCACTGGAGACAATGATATGAGCAGCCTTTCCCACTGAGAATAACTTGAGAGAGCAAAAGTTTACCCGACGGCACAATTCCCATTTCCCCATTTACTTTCCAGTAGGTTTCTCCAAATCCATGAAAGCTACATCAGACTTCTTGTGGTGGGCTTCTCTAGTAAAACGTAGGTCCCAGTCCTAAGAAACAAAGTCCTGCTACTCATGGTACTTAAAGGAATTTATTTGAAGGATTCACGTAACTTGGTCTGCTCCCTGGAATAAAAAATACCAGTTTTCGCTTTTTAATCCTATTAATAACTTTTGATTTTGTGATAACCTTGGTGGTAAAGGTCATGCTCACTGCTTTGCCTTTTGTTTAATAGGACATTTTTACAGTTGAGGTTTACAGGGGTTAAACTGTGCTGAATATTGGAATGTGTGTGCAAGTCCTGAAATGTACAAGTAGACACACAATGTATGTGTTGGCATTGTCATTGGTAACTGCCTGAACATGCAGATGCTGAAAAAACATTGGTAGGGGGCATATTAGTAAGAGTAGAGGTGATAAGGGGGCACTATGTGATGGAATGTAGAGAGTTAGGACTAAGGAGACTAGAGAGCAAATTTACTAAAGAGCGAAGTGACTAACACTGGTGAAAATTCGCAAGCGTGACGTCATTTCGGAACTTCGCCGATTCACTAAGATGCGGATTTTACTGAACATTACTTCTTGTACCAGACTTGCCTTCGCCACCTCAGACCGGGCAAAGTGCAATAGAGTAGATAGGACTTCCTCAAAAAACAGTTAAAAAGTTTTCTAAGTCCCAAAAAACGCTGGCGACTTTTCCTTTTTTCAGGGTGATAGGCTGCAAAAGAGCGTAAAATTGTTTTGGGGTAACCGGCTTCCCCCCTACATTTCCTTACATATGGCACACTATACACTGGGCTCATGTGTAGGCAGTGTCGGACTGGGACACCAGGGGCCCACCCAAAAACTTTAGACCAGGGGCCCACCAAAAGACCTTAAATCAGTACTATTATAATTCCTCTCCTCACGCAACCTCTATTCTGCAAGTCTCTTTTCTTTACATGCTATAATCTATAATTCAATCTATTTATTCTCTTTGTTCTCATAGAAATAGGTAAAGGCCATGAAATAGGCCAAATGTTTTGAAGCACGAGGGACCACTGACACCTGGGCCCACCGGGAGTTTTCCTGGTATCCCTGTGGGCCAGTCCGACACTGTGTGTAGGGCAATATAACAACTTTATTTTATTTTATTAAGGTTTCCCGGGCTTGTGTAGTGTAATGTATTTGCTGCAACATATAAATCCATTCAACTTTAACTTCCCACCGTATGCAAATTAAGCAACGCTAGCACAACTTCGCTTGGCTTGGCCCAGTAACGCTAGCACAACTTCGCCAGCATTCGGCTCCCTGGACGCAACTTCGGATTTTAGTAAATTAGCTTTGTCCTGGCGAATGTACACCTGGAGAAGTGTTGCGCTGTGATCGAAGCCGTCGCTGACTAATTTTCGGAGGTTAGTGAATTTGCTCCTAAGGGAGAAGATCTTTGGTGTGGTAGTTGACCTGCTCTGTTCTTTAGGTCATGACTTGTAGATCCCCTGATTAGAAGATTCAACTCCCTATGCAATTAAGCAAATCCTAATTAAAAGCAGACTGCGGGTTTAGCCCTTGTTAAAATTTTGAGTATTGCTAAATCGGAACTGGTGACCTTGTGGAGAATGAATCCATTCATAACTGGGTGTTCAGCTGGAAAATGTGTACATTCCTCTGTGCCCTTCTCTAATGTCCCCTTGCTCAGGTAGATGTTTAGTATGGGCACTTCTGCCTTTTGGGTCTGTTTACCAGGTAGATAAAAGCTGGTCATGCACGGGTCAACCTGTTTGTTAGCTCCCGAGACCACATGGAAAGCACATGCAGACCCATCATATAAGGACATCATCCATGGCCTGATGTGACCTTCACAAACAGGATTCTTTGGACTTATACACTTTTTGTGGCTTGCTCAATTAATGTATTCCGTAATGTGTTGCTATTTGTGTTTCTCGTCTGACTTACAAAAATAATGTTACATCCCTGTTTGGTGGGAAACATTATTATGCAAAATAATAAACGCAACGTGGATTCATCAGACTCTTTTAAGCAAAAGGTTTCTCACACAAAGTAGTTGCTCTGTGACCCCCCCCCCCCCGGGCCTACCTCAAATTCCTGGTCACGGTTCCTGCACTGATCAACTATTTGCTTTTATTCTGTATGGAAAGCAGAGGATGTTCTGAAAAGACTGCAGTCCATTAAACATTATTGGGGCCTGTCACACCTCAGACATATGGAGAATGCACAATGGAGTGATCTGCATTCACTGGCAATAGGCATTATCTGCTCTGCGGGATCCCACCGACTGAACACTGCTGGCAAACAGAAACTACGGCTAATCCAGGAATAAAACACCATCCATTTAACCGTATCTTACAAGAAAAACTATACTCCTTTACATGAGGGCATCCAAAACTGCAGACTTGGCCACAACCAAGTACAGTAGTTAAGTGCATCTCAATAGAATAATAATGTTGCAGCAGCTGATGCTATGTGTCATGTTTGGGCCTTCAAAAAATATAGTGTGGGATGTGCCCCTCCGGAAATGCAAATTGTTTCAAATGTGACCTGCTGTATTTGGATGACAGTCCAGCTCTAAATCTTCTCTCTTCTTTTGTCAAACGGCTTCTTTTTTTGTCCTTTTTGACATTTTGTACTTTTTATTCCCCTGGGAAACTGATTTCCACGCTACCTCCCATGAGTCTTTTTGTTGCCCTTTTTCCCTTCTCTGTTTCCTGCTCATTCTCATGTGTGTCTATTATAGCCTCCCTTATATCAATGTTCTTCATTACCTCCACCTCCTACACACAATTCTTGTCACTTTCTCTCCTGTTTCCTTCCTATTTTCTCATGCCTCTTTTTAGTCTTCAACGTACTTCTCTCTCATTCATTCATTCAGCTACAGCGGGACCTGTTAATTGTTAGGCTTAAGGAAGAAGGGTCGAAATTTTAGTCCTTGTGCCAATGTAGACTTACAAGATGGACCCATGCTATACCAACTGATATGGATAGAATCATTGGGTTGGTGAAAGTTCTTGGCCAGCTCTCCTTGGTAACAAGGAGAGCTATAATACCATGGAACAGAAAATGACTGTTCTAAAATATGGGGAACATGCTAGAAAGGTCATTGGATGACCTACTAGGTATTAGAGGTTTAAGAGAACTGCAATATAAAGAGGCCAATCCACAATGATATGTGGTGTTGTTAAGAGAGAGGAGTGGTTAGAAGACCTGGGATTAAATGTCTGGTAGTAACAGAAGACTTGAAGTTGGGGAACAACCAGTTGCATAAATATTGAGGGTCGGTTGATCTGGTATTTTTCCTTTTTTTGGACAGAATTATATTTAAACCATAATGTCATATTAAGATGTCTATGAAGTCCTTTAGCAGGCCTTTAGAATCCAGGCCATGGTTCCTCAGATGGTACCCTGAAGGAGCCTCCAACAGATTTGGCTCTCACACACCCTGACGTAATGAATGGTAAAGATACCTGGTGCTCAAAAGGTAGAGGTTCGGCTGCCTCACAAGAACAGTTGCATAGAAAAAAATCCAATGGCCATTCTATGACCTTGTAGGAGCCCACACACCACCAGAGACCTGCAGACCACAGGATGGACCCAGTGTATAAGAGGCAGCACAGCTAGCATGGTGGTTGCCCACCTAATCTTATAAATCCGAGCAGGAGAGAAGAGCAGAAAAGTATGATAAAGCAAAGGCAAAGAAAACAGAAACCAAGGGCATCTGTGACCTTCACAGGGAATACAACTCATGGCGTGCGAGGATTGCTTGTGTCCTGCGGGTGTGCTGACTCACTAGTAATTCCCCAGTTTCATGACTAAAAAATTCTTAATATAGACAAAAGTAAACAGAGCCATCAACAGGTTTCTTGGAAGATAACGCAGCCGGAACAATATATTCTTTTTTCCTTGCCTCCATGAAACATTATGCAAGTGGCCCCTGAAGGGGGTTATTCTCGTGCCGCTTCCGCAGCTGGATGCCTGATTGCATAACGCTATGAAGCCACATTTCCATCTCGGGTAAATTTAACAGGTTTTATGCTGAAGTCTGAAATTAAAACTTGTTAATCTGCTGTATATTAATAATCACAGCCCAAAATATCATAATTACCCCCACCAGCCAGACTCCTGTAATTGTCATTTTCCTGGTGCCTGACTGTGAGACGGGAATGACAGGTGACTTCACTCTACAGCTGTGTGTGGGTTGAAGTGGTGCCGTAGGTGCGAGGATATCACAAATGCCTACTTTTATTGCATATTAACTGAAATTCTCCGTCAGGCAGGCAGAGGAAGATGTTAAAATAGGCTGGAAGAAATAATAATTTGCTGGCTGTCCATCTGTGGAGAACTGCAATTCCAACAATCCCCTAAAACCCAAAGGCATTCCCAATACATTTATTGTGTATGTTTCATATTGACTGATAAGTGGCAAGTAGCATCATTTGTTTATTACTATCTTCTGCTGTTCTTGAAAGACCAGACAGTTTCTTCTAATTCTAAGCCCCCTAAAAAACAGCATTGCATATTGGTTAGGGCAGCGGTCCCCAAACAATTTGCTCATCGACGCCTTGGATGTTGCTCCCTGTGGCCTTAAAGCAAGTGCTTATTTTTTAAGTTCTAACTTTTAGACTAGTTTTAGTTGCATAGAAACCAGCAACACCTTTTTCATGCTTATGCTGCTCCCCGATTCTTTATATTTTGATGGGGCTCATGGGTAAAAAAAAGTTGTGGACCCCTGGGTTAGGGAATAGCATAATAGGCACCCATCTCCGTCTGTCCTCTTCTGGCCAACGTTTTAGCTCTAAGACAGGGGTGCCCAAAATGTAAATCGGGATCTACCAGTAGACCTTTAGCTGGGGATCAGTAGATCTCAAGACAATGTCAACAAACACCCTCCTATTTCATGCTTTTCATTCAGATATTTATTACTTAAGGTTACATAAGAAATTGTTAAATAAAGCAATATAAATTCTCTCATAAATAAATATAATATTTAAGTAATATTTTTCATGGAACAGAATGCTAACCATGTTTTTATGGATGTAAATCATAATTGGACAACATCACTAAAGGTAGAACTGGCGTTAGTAAAGTATGGGCACAACTGCTCTAAGGTCCAATTATCACAGTGTGGCTTTACTAATGTTCACTTACTAGTATTCAGACGTTGACAGATGGAGAAGGGTGTTTTTGTCCTCTGCTGTTTGTCCATAGTAGTAGGATTCCAACTTCAGGGTTCTTCTTTTATAGATGCTGCGCCTGCTCACCCCGCCCCTTTTGTGATGTCATTGGCGGGGCGGCATGGATCTATAAAAGGAACCCAGAAGTCGGATGTGGGCAGGCGTGGGCTAAGTGTTTGCGGGCTAGAGTTGGGGAAATCCCAACCCGCACATCACTAGTCCATAGCCATTTATCTCTTTAGAAGATAACATGGGCTAGAGTCCTGCGCGGAACCAATTTATGAGACCCGCAACCCGAACCGTAACCCGCATATTTACCCACTTGGATCCACTACCCAACCCCGGGCTGCACATATCTTATCCGCAACCCGCCGACCACCATTAAACAGGAAGTGCTATCGCTGCGGAAGTGGAATCTTCATAAGTGGGCACAGACAGAAAAAAAGTTTTGTATAATTTTAAAAGGAGTAAAATAAAGATAATATAACATAAGAAATATAGATGAGACCCGCAACCCACAGACCCGCGTCTATACCCGCACCCAAAAATCCTACCCTCCTCCCACAGGGTACCCGCTTTTTTTGTTGGTAACCAGCAGGTACACGACCCTCTGCAGGACTCTAACATGGGCACCTTTAAAGCATCTTGCTCCATATTATTATAGACTGGATCTTGGACGGTACATGTATGGAATCTATTATCTGGCATGCCTGGAAGCATGGCTTTTCCGGATAAGCCTTTTAAACCTTCTGACTGCTCTAATATCTTCTTGTAAAGTTATTAAATAGTTGCTATATTAGACAGTTGAGGGATGCGAAGGGGCATGCTTCACAGAATGCTTCATGATATCAATCCTACAGCTCCAAGGAGGAGGGGGGTTATCTTGGCACATGTGCAGCCGTTGGGACTGAGGGATCACAAGTTAAGGAAAAGTGCTACACAGGGATTCCAACTGGAAATAAAATTATATATTCATTAAAATGTCCTTTTACCACTACAGACCAGAGACATGTTTACAGCCTGTGGGCAGATTCTCCCATCGTTCTTTATTTTTTTTAAAATAAGATTAGATATTTCTATGGTAAAAACAAATGAAATGTGTCCAGTTTTGCTTTTTATCACTGAACTCCAGGGCTGATGGGCTTGGAATCGTCAGTGGCAAGAGGTGTGCATCAGGATTGTGATTGACTAAGATCTTGTTATACATAAAGAAATATAAAATGGTTTTAAAGGGGAACTAAACCTTAAAAATGAATATGCCTAACAATGCCATATTTTATATACTGAACTTATTGTACCAGCCTAAAGTTTCAGCTTGTCAATAGCAGCAATGATCCAGGACTTCAAACTTGTCACAGGGGGTCACCATCTTGGAAAGTGTCTGTGACACTCACATGCTCAGTGGGCTCTGAGCAGCTGTTGAGAAGCTAAGCTAAGGGGGCGTCACTAATTAACAAGCAGAAAATGAGGTTGGACTGTAATATAAGCTGATGCTACAGGGCTGATTATTAAATTCTGATGCTAGTTGCACTGGTTTCTGTGCTGTAATGTAGTAATTATCTGTATTAATTACTAATCAGCCTTATTTTGTGACATTTCTATTCTATGTGTACTGTATATTGTGAGTGGGTCCCTAAGCTCAGTAAGTGACGGCAGCACAGAGCATGTGCAGTGAATCAGCATAAAAGAACACTGGGAGCTACTGGGGCATCTTTGGAGACACTTCTACTGCTAAAGGGCTGTGGTTGCCTTGGGCTGGTACAGAAGCCCAAAACATTTCTACCTACTTCTTTAGTTAAGCTTTAGTTCTCCTTTAAGTGATGGCAAGGCCTGGGAAGGCAGTCAGACTCAGCTATGGCCCTTTAGCTGTAGTTATAGTGGGGAATATATAGTTCCTACAAGTAGTCCATAAAGGAGTGTTTCCACAACAGAAAGGGCCAATAATTTAGTGTTTTGTCATCTTGCCCTATCTGCTACCTGCATAGTCCCAAGACTAAAAAGTCTACTGCTTATTTCCATATAAGAAACATGTTTTCCAACATTTCCAATATCCATATATATCTTCAGGCCTTCAAGTGCAGTATTATGGGTCCTCAGGTTTATTATGGACTTGCAGAAACTCGGATGAAGCAGCGCACACTCCTCTCCTCACAGTTTAATAGTTTAAGCCCGGTGCACAGTGTAGAGGGCACGGCAACCCTCAGGAATACGTACTTAGCCAAACAAATACACTGGCACACGTGGCAATTCAAGTGCCGGGTTACCCCGTGCTCTTTATTGTGCGGACGTGCAACGTTTCGGGGTTCCCGAAACGTTGCACGTCCGCACAATAAAGAGCACGGGGTAACCCGGCACTTGAATTGCCACGTGTGCCAGTGTATTTGTTTGGCTTATTATGGACTTGGACATCTCTGGCGAAATAACTGAGCTTAATTAGGTGGATTGGGCTGTTGTCAAAAACACACCAGTAACCAGTTGGGACTATTGAGTATTATGCTTTGGTTCATTCTAGTTGGATGCATTCTATCGATAATTTTGCTTATAATAAAACCATTTCCACATCATTGACAAGGAAATGAAATGCTGCCTATGTACCTTTCTATAGAAATCGGATAGGGCGTTATCTCCGTTCATCATCATTTATTATTAATTCCTATTCCACCTTGTTGCTTAGGGGCTGCAATTGTATCCTGATGCATACACTCAACCCCTCATTTAGCATGTATTATATATCCCTTCTTCATCTCACGCTAGGCGTTAGTAATTAGCCAGAATATCTCATTTTAATTATGGACAAATCATGTCACAACAACTTTTATCTTTGTGCTGCCAGAGAGAGCAGTTAGTCTCGTGTTTCCTATAAAACACAGCTGCACTGTAAGGTAACTGCATGGGGTGTGATAATGTTAATTGTTGCTTCTCCTTTTAACCCTTGCAGCAGTTAAAGGGACAGTAGTGCTGTATGTCAGCTGTCCAACCGAATGCACTGGGCCACATGCAGGCATAAGATCATACTGTTTGGCCAAAGCTTGATTATATTCTAGTATGGGATTCGTTCTCAGGAAACCTGTTTTCCAGAAAGCTCCAAATTGTGGAATGGCCGTCTCCCTCCATTATATTCAAATAATACAACATTTGGAAAATGATTTTCTTTTTCTCTGTAATAATAAAACAGTACCTCGTACTTGATCCTAATTAATATATAATTAATCCTTATTGGAAGCAAAACCAGCTTATTGGGTTTGTTTCATGTTTACATGACTTTCTAGTACAGGGGTGCCCAAAAGGTAAATGGGGATCTATCAGTAGACCTTTAGCTGGTGATCAGTAGATCTCAAGACACTGTCTAGTCTTGAGTTGTACAGCTTGTCTAAATCAATTAATTCAGATATTTATTCTGTTAAGGTTACATAAGAAATAGTTAATAATAATACATGATTATTATAACAACAATACAATAATATCATAATATTATAATACATAATAAAACAATCAATTCTTAAATACAGCAATATAACTTTTCCCATAAATCAATATTATATTTAAGCAATACAAAATGCTATTATGGATGTTGATCATAATAGGACAAGATCACATATAAGGGCACTCTTGTTCTAGTAGATTAGATGAATTATGAAGATCCAAATTACAGCAAAATTCATTATCCAGAAAACCCCAGGTCACGAGCATTCTGGATAACAGGTCCCATACCTGTATTTTAAATATCAGTGTGTGGTTGGTTTGCTGGATATAAAATACTGCACATGTTGTTGCATGCCCCCCTTGTATCCTTTCAAGTAAAGAATCTCATTAGCCTTTCTTGTTTGTGTTTATAGCTCTGATATGATCTCGGTGGAGCATCACGTTATAACAAAAATATAGATGATAGCTCTTTCTACCGGCCTTAATTAGCTTCTGTGTGTTATTAAAGCATTCTTGCATACAGAATTCAGAGTTGCCTACCCTGCAGAATTGTAATGGTTTTGCTCACATGTGCATTATGTGAGACTGGAGTGGGTGCTAAAACAGAGTCTTGCATCGACGTGGGCATTAATATAATCTCATTTGAAGGGCCAGGATTTTTCCAGAAGATGGATAGGATGCTCATAGTTGGAATTCCTGGGGATGGTAATTGATGACCTGCATGCTGAAACATATTTAGGCATATACCTCCTTCCCTACTGTTTGGTGGATCCAGCTGGTTACCTTTTGATTCACGATTGTTGCCTTCAACAAAATACCACCTAAAAGAGGCAGTTTGGTTTAGTCTTGAGATGCTTGATGTACAACTGATCTATTTAAGTATGTAAACAAGTGTAGACAATAGTAGATTTTGTTTGAACTTAGGTGTTTTTTATGGTTTGCTGCCTTGCCAGTTGCTGGATGTCAGATGACTATATTACTGGACACGGGGCCACCCATTGCCACCATGTTTCCAATCTGGACCAATGTTCTTAGATGCCAACTGTCTGAGCCACTGTTTACGGGTGTTTCATATTGGGAGGCTGTACTTGGCCAATTGTGTGGGTCTTTGTTCTAGAATAGCGATATTTGTTCTAGAATAGCGATATTTGTTCTAGAATAGCAGTATTTGTATACTGCTGAGATGACAATAAAGTTTACTTTGACTTAAATGTTCATAGTAATATACATCAATGCAAAGCACTAAGTTTGCTTAACCACAGTAAACCATAGCAACAATATTATTACTTTTAAACAGATGCCCAGTAGATGCTACCTGCCGATTGGTAGCTATGGGTTACTGCAACTGTGCAAGCTAAAGTTGGCCATAGACGTAAAGATCCTCGATTCGTACGATTTTCAGACCATGTGTGGAGCGTCCCGATATTTTCGTCCATCAGGGATCGGTCGTTTGGTTGATCGGACAGGTTAAAAGATTTCTGTCGGCTGCCGATAATTTCTCTGCATGTATTGCCGAAAGGACGATTTTCAGTGGGAGACTGTCACCAGCTTTGTCGGACATAACTTTCGTATGATTGCTGTCAGGGGCAGAACATCGGTTGATCTGTTCTTTTACTACTTTATTTGATCTGAATGGTTAGTGGCAGGTCCTGAGGTGGGGAAATCGTTTCGAACGATCGAATCTTTGAGTCTATGGCCAGCTTTAGTGTCTTTACTACACAGCCCCAGCAGACTCCCAATTTGGCCTGAAGGCAGGACCTCTAGCTGCCTAACCCTGAACTAGATCTCATCTACCCAATAACCTCTCCGCTTAACTTGGCTTGGTTTCTAAATCATTATGGCCCACCTCTTTTTCAAAAAGGAAGAAATACAGAGTTCCCTTGTTAGGGTGACTCAACAACAAAACCTAAAACAGGATAGAGAATTAGAACCTTATATCTAGTAAACACCTTTATCTAAATTAGTGAAGGCTACAGCCCTCTGATATCCAAGCAGTGGAACCCTGGTAATTATAGGTGGCTGCCTGCATATGCCAGTGATAGTCATTAGCTGGCTTGATTTTCTACCTTGAGCTTTCTCTTGTATCTATAACTATCCTATTCTAGGACTATTGTCTTCTAATTTCATTGAGACCCTGGAACTTGGCCAAGTAAACTGCCTGTGACTTGATTTTCTACCTTGAGCTTTATCTTGGATCTGTATCTGTCCTATCCTAGTATTATTGTCTTCTAAATTTGAGGATACCCTGGAACTTGGGAAAGTAAACTGCCTGTGTATAGGTAGCCTTATTAATCTTCTCAAGCAGTTGTAGATGTTTTTGCAGGACTGAATTAGAACTTTGACAGGGCAGTAGCCTGTGCTATGCATAGATTTAGATGTAAAGTAAAAGGCTGGGGAGCCACTGGTTGCCTGTTCTTGGTATGGATGTTTTGCAGCTGTCTCTTTTGGCCACGTGACTTCTACCATGGTTAGTAAATGCTTCCCTCTCCAGTGACCTTCAGTGTTTATCTTGTTTCCATGCCTGACACATTATTTTCTGGCCAACTGGCTCAATGTCCTCCTGTTTATTCAGACACGCTTGTTTCTGAAGCAATAATCTAATCTCACAACTATGTTTGACATCTGGCTTCGGCTAAATCCGTAATTAGGGCTGGGTGTGAACATATCTTTGGGATCTGCCCTGAACATCACGTCACTTTAGCATCTTTTATCCCATTAATACAAATAATTGAGCCGTGGAAAATGTCTTTAACCTTGAATATCTCCATTGTATAGTACTGAATCAACCATAAGATGTGAAGTTTGAGGCGTAGATTGCGTGTTGTGATATATAATATGCGCCAAATGAATTTCTGCTATACAAGAGAGTACAACATAGCAGCCACATCACATCTTCCAAATTGTATAACCATGAAGTTTTATCTATCCATATGTGAGGACACGATTTTAAAAGATGCAAGAAGGAATCTCCATAGACAACAATGAACTGCAACATCTGGTCATGAAGTGATAATAGATAAATTACTATTATGTTCATATATAAGGGAAATGTTCACCTTGGACCCGTACAGAATATCCAAATATTCTGTTCCAAACCTTATCGAGCCAGCTGCTAGGTACAGCAAATAAAGCTTTGCAAAAATGCCATTATATGAAATCAAGTTCATCTGACTAATGGTGAGTCTTTAATAATAAAAAAAAAAACCCAACCTCCTATTATGCTTTATGGTGGAGCCAATTATCACAGGAATGCTGGCACAATGATAATTGCAGTGGTAGAGCAAAAGTGATTATTTTTGAGAAGCAGCATTGAAAGCAAAGCTACCCACATGGAAACTAGGTAAGGGTACCAGTTGCATTGTCTGTGTCATTCGTACTACTCCACTTTCCCATGTTGATTGGAAAATATAAGCCACTTCTTCCTCATGAAAGGTGGGGAATTATGTATCGTGAAGTCAACTTTTTTGCAGCTTTGGGCCAATGTGGAAATAATTCAGTCGGGTTGCGGTTGTCTGTGGAATTCTCTGTAAGACTCTGACCTCGAATGTCTCCAAAGTCACCTTGCAGCTGTTCTTTTGCGTGAAAATTAGTTGGCTGCTTTTTCTTCAGTTGTCGTGGACAGGTGTTCTTTAGGAGCGTTGCCAAATGGCATCAGAGCCCTGGGAATTTATTATGAACCATTTTACTGTATCCTGCACAGCGTCATTCTCTAAAGGAGTTTGATTGTGGGTAAAGTTCCTTTAAAAACTGCAACTGACTAGTCATAGGTGCCCGAAACCTCCCAAGGGGAGAGGGGTAAGCAAATAAAAATGGCAGTAATCTGAAAGTAAAGTCTAATAGTGCTTCGTACAGGATAGTTTTATGTTAATGCTCAGAACATGGATTTCTGTAACTTTGTCTTGCTGACAAGAGCATCCACCATTGGAATACAGGCCAATGTCTCCAACTGGAGATGATCACACCAAAAACAAAGAGAGATTGTTTGAGAACAAGGGAATCTTATGCAAAGCAACAACTGCTGAGATTAAAAAAAACTTCATTTCCGTTCAGGAAAGCTAGATGGGGATATAAGTATACATTATTCACAACTCTCTAACCCAGTGGAGCTTACAATCTAAGGCCCCATCATACACATACTCTCAAATGGGTCTTTTTATATGAGGAGCAGGCTTGTCTATATCTGTTTGGAGTGTGGAAGGAAAATTGAGCACCTGGGGGAAACCCACGCAATAATAGGGGGGACATTAATACTACTTGAAGAATAGTAGCAGCAATAAAGATGCAACTATACCTCTCTACCACACATATTCCCTCCCCAGTAACAAGATGCCCTAAAATGCTGAAATCTACTTCATTCTCCAACCTGAAGCCTTTAAATATCGCTCTATATAGTGTTCTGCCGTCTATTAGGACAGAGACATAAACATTTCAGCTATATGTTTGTATTTCCAGGCTCCTCCAGTTCTGCTTTATCAGTGCCATTATATCACATATCAAAATGCTGCCAAGAGATTCTTTTTTAGAGTTTTGGATATGTGAGCTCAAATGATGCTTCATACAGAAATACAGCACCATGGTGCCTGCTGGTGTTAAGATGTCTTTGGCACTTCTCGGAGTGATCCATCTTGTATTTGTTTTGCTACAGAATGTATTTATTCTCCCGTACCTGTGTGTGTGTGATCTAAATAAGAATTTCTGTGCACACTGCAGGGTTGTAGGCACTTGCTGAAAGACTGGAAATATGAAAGATGTTATACGGCATAAATGTATCTCTGTGGGCACTTTATTTTTCTGGTGCCCTTGAAGCATTCAGACGTTTTGCCTTGTCACTTTGGGTTTATTTTTCCTCCTACTGGCGAGATAATCTGATTAATGTCGCTTGCAAATTCCCCTTCTTATATTCTTTCTGCTGCCAGTATCTTCAGTAACCAGTGCCTGAAGCAGGGCTGGAGATAAACACAATAAACCACCCATCACTGCTTTAATGGATGGGTCACCATCTTGGAAAGTGTCTGTGACACTCACATGCTCAGTGGGCTCTGAGCAGCTGTTGAGAAGCTAAGCTTAGGGGTCGTCACTAATTATCCAGCAGAAAATGAGCTTCTCTTGTAATATAAGCTGATGCTACAGGGCTGATTATTAAATTCTGATGCTAATTGTACTGGTTTCTGTGCTGCCATGTAGTAATTATCTGTATTAATTATTAATCAGCCTTATATTGTGACATTTCTAATCTATGTGTACTGTATATTGTGAGTGGGTCCCTAAGCTCAGTAAGTGACAGCAGCACAGAGCATGTGCAGTTAATCAGCAGAAAAGAAGATGGGGAGCTACTGGGGCATCTTTGGAGACACAGATCTTTACTGCTAAAGAGCTGGGGTTGCCTTTGGCTGGTATAGAATGTACATAATGTACAACATTTCTAGCTAATTCTTTGGTTAAGCTTTAGTTCTCCTTTATAAAAGGCTCTATTCATTTTGCAGTGCTCTTTTCATCTGGGACCCAGTTCCATGACTGACCTCTATTGTATTTTCTTCTGTTTCAGGAAATTTTATTACATCACTTTGCTGAGAGATCCAGTTTCTCGATACCTCAGTGAATGGAGACATGTACAGAGAGGGGCCACCTGGAAGACTTCTCTCCATATGTGTGACGGAAGAACGCCTACTCCTGAAGAGCTGCCATCTTGCTATGAAGGCACAGACTGGTCAGGGTGCACCTTACAGGAGTTTATGGAGTGTCCCTACAATTTGGCCAACAATCGTCAAGTCCGGATGCTGGCGGACCTCAGCCTTGTAGGATGCTATAATATGTCTTTTTTACAAGACAGCAAGCGAGCTCAGGTTCTTTTGGAAAGCGCCAAGAAGAACTTAAAAGACATGGCATTTTTTGGGCTCACAGAGTTCCAGAGAAAGACTCAGTATCTCTTTGAGAGGACTTTCAACCTTAAGTTCATCAGGCCGTTCATGCAGTACAACAACACACGGGCTGGTGGAGTTGACTTGGACAATGACACAATCCAAAGGATTGAGGAACTCAATGACTTGGACATGCAACTCTATGACTATGCAAAGGATCTCTTCCAACAGCGCTACCAGTTCAAAAGACAAATGGAAAGGATAGAGCAACGGAAGAAGAACAGGGAGGAGCGACTTCACCACCGCTCCAACGAGGCATTTTCCAAGGAAGAATCCGAGGACCAAGTACGCTGGCCCACAGAAGATTACATGAGCCATATTATAGAGAAGTGGTAGATCAGAATGGACTTTTATACTACTAGGGTTCACATTTGTTAATTCTGTATTGTATAAAATCATGACCGTTCAAACGAGAAGACTTTTTATTTAATATCTGTAGCACAGAGTTTAATATGTCTGCTGTGGTTCATACTCTTATGGAACGGAAATCACCTATTTAATGTAGCAAAAAAGGGATTATGCAGAGTTGTCAATGCAATAACGTAGATACCCAGAGCATTGCTAACTGTCTTTCGCTATTTCACCCTGAACGCTGATGGTCAACAAATAACAGCGATACGTTTAATGGATTTAGTTAAGTTCATCTCCAAGTTTGTTTCAGGTACAGGTATCTTTTATAACACTGTTTTTTTCCAGAATGGATGGCTTGCCCCTACAGTCTTTTTTTATTATATGCAATTAGATTTTCTTTAGAGTGGACCAAAATTTCATCTTTGTGCAAACAATAATGGTGGTATTTCTTCCAATTTAATAAGTCATCCTAGCAGAGCTATACCTGTCTTTTTTTTTTTGTTTCCTCTTAGGGTTTGGCCACATGGGCAGATTCGGGGAGATTAGTCGCCAGGCAACAAATCTCTTCTTCTTCACAGCGACTAATCTTCCAAATCTTCTGCTGGCTAAAATGTAAATCGCCTGGGGGCAGGCACACGGAACGCTTAGTTTTCCGAAGTTGCCCCCAGTATCCTCATGAGGCAATTACGGACGACTTTGGAAAACGAAGCGCTCCGGTGCCTGCCCCCCAGGCGATTTTCATTTCATGGCGGAAAGCAGATCGGGGAGATTAGTCGCCGCAAAAAAGAGGAGATTTGGCACCTGGCGACTAATCTCCCCGAATCTGCCCGTGTGGCCAGACCCTAAAAGTTATACTGACACTTAAACAAGACAAGCCATTAACTGGGGTGCAATTGTTTTTGTTCAAAACTTCAAGAGTGCAACTTGCTTGCGAGGTGGATTGCCGCACCGTGGTATAAGGGACAGCAACACCACTTCCTCAGCCTTCTAACTCATTGGGTCTACCAAGTTTAGACAACCATACATACAAAAATGTCTTCAACCTTAACCACCAGGATCCGGCATGCCAAAGGCCTGTTTTTGCTTTAAAGGAACAGTTCAGTGTAAAAATAAAAACTGGGTAAATAGATAGGCTGTGCAAAATAAAAAATGTTTCTAATATAGTTAGTTAGCCAAATATGGAGTGACTGGGTGTGTAACATAATAGCCAGAACATTACTTCCTGCTTTTCAGCTCTCTAACTCTGCGTTAGTCACTACTTTAAGGAGGTCAACATGGGACATAACTGTTCAGTGAGTTTGCAATTGATCTTCAGCATTCAGCTCAGATTCAAAAGCAACAGTTATGACCCATGTGCCTCCCCCTCAAGTCTCTGATTGGTTACTGCCTGGTAACCAATCAGTGGAAAGAGAGATACAAAGCAGAAAATAAATAATTTAAACATTAAATAAACCAAATAGGCTGGTTTTGCCTCCAATAAGGATTCATTGTATCTTAGTTGGATCAAGAACAAGGTACTGTTTAATTATGAAATAGAATAAGGAAATAATTTTTAAATATGAATTATTTGTTTAAAACGGAGACAGCCTTTCTGTAATTTGGAGTTTTTCGGATAAACTTATGTTGTCTGCATTGCTATGACGTGATTGTGACCGGATCCACAGGGTTAACACGCAGCCCACTTCCAAGACTAGTAATTTTACTGGGGGCTCTGCTGTTTTAGTGGCATTTATGGGAATAAGGAAAGCACTTAACTTCTCTGGGATTTGTAACAATGTGTTGGCATTATATTGCATTTTCAAACCCCAATTTGGATGGACTGTACCAAGTCAAAAAGATTGTGACCACCACCCACCTCCCTACCCCTGGCCTGTGAGATATTCTGATAACCAAGGTTCTAGTTAAAGAAACAACAAGCTATTTGACTCGATTTGTGATTTTTTTTCCACTGTATTCAACAAGCAATGTGAAATGTTTGCTCATTACAATAAATCAAGATATTTTAAGTTATTTATATGGGGATCTTTTCAATATCTGATTTTTTCCCCTTGGTATACTCAGTGTGCAGAAACCCTAATACGGTACATAATTCAAACACGGAAGCATAATGGGGTGTCCCACACAGCATCAGCCCTAATCATTTTGCCAACAGGCTGGTATGAGCTCTGCTTATTGAATGGATGTGCTACACACTAGTCTAATGTGACTGCAACCTGATTGTGTGTGTCTGTATATCCTAGTGATATCGAGAGCAGTGATGAGTGAATCTGTTTTGATTCGCGGAAAATTTGCGAATTTCCCACGAAACGGAGGAAAACTCACGATTTTGACACCTGCAGCAATTCTGTCGCTCGTGTGAATTTAACGCTGGTCAATGGGCGTTTTTTGACAACGGCGAATTTTTATGGCAGTTTCGCAAAATTTATTCGCTGCCACCAAAATGTGGAAATTCGCCGTGAATTTGCGCCTGCCGTATGTATTCGCCCATCACTATGAGAGTCTAAATGAATATGTGATGCTACATTTTCTGTTCCTAAATTGTTTTCATTAACCATTACCCAGAGCCTATGGGGCAAATTCACTAAGATTCGTAGTTGCGCCAGAAGTTCTTCGCCGCACTTCGCCAGGCGTATTTTCGCCAGCACTACGCAAATTCACTAAAATCCGAAGTTGCGCTCAGGGGAAGCTTAAGGTTGCGAAGTTGCGCTAGCGTTAATTCGCCAAGCAAAGCGAAGTTACGCTAGCGATGGTTAATTTGCATGCGGTGCAAAATTGAAGTTACAATGGAGGTATATGTAGCATCACTACACAAGCCTGGGAAACCTTCAAAACAGCCAATAAAATGTTTATTTTGCCCTACACATGTGCCCACTGTATATTTAAGTTGCCATGAGTTAGGAAATTTAGGGGGGAAGGAGGGGAGCCCCAAAAAAATGTTCGATCTTTTTCAGCCTATCACCCATAAAAAAAGAAAAAACGCCAGCGTTTGGGACTTAAAATGTTTCGCCTGGTCTGAGGTGGCGAAGGAAGTCTGACGTAAAAGGTAGCATTCAGAAAAATTTGCGAGTCAGTGAATTTGCATAGTTACAGTACTGTATATTCGTTGCGCAAATTCGCCAGGCATAAGGGTGCGAAGTAACACTAGCGAATTTACGCCATCGTCCGTTAGTGAATCTGCGAATTAACGAAAATGCGATACACTAGCGAAATAACGCTAGCGTTAGGCGCTTCGTCCTTTAGTGAATTTGCCCCCATGTCTTTAAAGTAAAGACTTTATTAGGTGGCAATAGATGGCCTTTAATTGTTCAGTACAGGATTACCACGCTTGCACACCCTGGCTCTCCAGAACAAGACGACCCGGTGCACGGTGAAGGAGGCCTCGGCAACCTCAATTGTAGCAACAAAGAAGAATTTCACGGGCTAGTACCTGCTTGAAAGAACCTTCGAGTGCCAGTGAAATTCTTCTTTGTTGCTTTAATTGTTCAGGCAATTTAGCCACAAACAATGGGTAAATTTGTTCTTTGTATGCTGAGTCGCTATCAGACTGAATGTGATCAGTCCATACTTTAAGGTGGCCATACAACTGTAGATCCCCTTGTTTGTACCAGTTGAACGTTGGATACCTGTACCACTGCTTCTGTCCCAACTGAAGCACATGGAAAAGTTTAAGAAATTGTGGAAAACAAGCTCAGAAGGCTTCAAGGTTTATAAACGCAACATGTTTCGAGCAAAATGGCTCTTTTTCAAGTGATGGACGAGTGGATCTTGCCCCAATTTGCCCACCAATGATCGGATCACAATGAGGGGAATGCAGTAGTACTGTGCCTGAGCAACATGCGATCCAACGTGATTTTTTAACCTGTCCGATCAACATCTGAATGCTTTTTCACCATATATATATCTGTTTGGGAAGCCTGTCATATGGCCCCCATACACCGGCCAATGAGCTGCCGACTTATTGTGTCGGCAGTTTTTATTGGCCTGTGTATGGCCACCTTTAGTTTTACTGTATAAGCATCCAGTTGTTAAAGGGTAGGAGAAAACACAGTGTTAAAGGCTGCTTACATTTGGGAACCCCCAGTGATTGTATTACATACCATACCAACTGCACCTTCCCGGGTTTTTTCCAGTGAGCACCACGGAGCGTTCCTCTTCTGGCTTCTTCTTTCTTCAAATTTCCCTGGGTAGACGCATGTTTTTTCCAACCATATATATTATTACTACTCATCTGAAGAGGATCGCTCTGTGGTGCTCACTAGAAGAACCCCGGGCTGGTGCCGTTTTCTGCTGATAGGAGCACTGGCCCGGGGTTCTTCCAGTGAGCACCATGGATCAATCCTCTTCCGACTTCTTCTTTCTTCTCGTGGCTGCGCATGCACAGTAGAACGAAATAGCTGATTTTTTAGTTAAAGTTCGGCCTTTCGCTCTACTGCGCATGTGCAGCCGCGGAGCGATCCTCTTCAGGTAAGTAAATACATTCACTTGGGAGTACCTAACATTTGGCACCCCCAAGTGGAAGAAGACTTTCCTTCTCCTTTAACAAGTGTAGCATTTATGAGGTTCAGAAGCATTAGAACTGCCTACTACAAATCTCCCCAATGTGCCATTTTTGGTTGCACAGTCCCGATTTTGACAGCTCAACCCGCAGTCCAGGATTGTTACTAAAATGTCCCGACATTCTTTGATCTCCTGCACTGAACAGCCGGAAAAAGATACAACGTTTCTAAAACTTAATTGGTCTCTTGGGGAAACTGTGATTTGCATCTTAAAGGAAAACTATACCCCCCAAACAATGTAGGTCTCTATTAAAAGATACTGAGTAAAACAGCTCATGTGTAAAACCCTGCTTCATGTAAATGAACCATTATCATAATAATATACTTTTTTAGTAGTATGTGCCATTGGGTAATCATAAATAGAAAATTGCCATTTTAAAAAATAAGGGCCGCCCCCTGAGATCGTAAGATTCACTGTGCACACATACAAACCAGATGTAAGGTCACATGAGCCAATTAACAGACAGAGTTCTGCCTTTTGCTTCCTCACTTCTTCCTGTTACAGTTAGTGTTGTAGTATTTCTGGTCAGGTGATCTCTGAGGCAGTATAGATAGAGTCACGAAATGGTGGTTCAAGGCAAGAGATGTAAAAGGGCAAGATTTATGTAAATATATATTCCAGTTTGGTAAGATTCTTTAATATGTCATTCAATTTGATATAAACTATCTGTTGCTTAAGTATTCATTTTGGGGGTATAGTTTTCCTTTAAAGGGCAATTCACCGTCATAGGCAAAACTGTAATAACACATAAAAAACCACAGAAATGTGTTCAAACTTTCATAACCGGCCGAATTTTTTAAAATGAACATGGTTAACAGGGGGTGTGGCCACAAAATGGGAGTGGTCAAAAAAATGTCATCACGCTCTGCACGGCAAATCTTTTTGTCCCTCTTTCCATTTCCAAAATGTTGTGAGATATGCTACTAAGCCTCAGCCATTATGTTTTTCCTCTGTTAGATACAATTGAACACTTGTTTACTGTCCTAGATATTCTTGGAATTATGACTCAGTGGCTGAAATAGTTATGTTTACATATGCCTGTAACCTTGTAATGAGGCAAGAGGGGGGCCACAGCCAAATGTTGAGTCTCCAAGGGGTGCCTGACCCAAAAATGTCTGGAAACCGCACATTAAACTCATCTCCTCCTTCTTGCTGAATGGTATGATTTACACTGTGCTGCCTCTGAATGAGAACATTATCAGATAACAGCGTGCGTGACACAAAGCAGTAACGAGGATCCTCCAAACGAGCACTAATTAGGGCCTCTCTGGAAGTTGTCTCACTGCGGCAGCACATCTGCAAAATAATGAAAATGCATCACAGCTCTGAAGCACATTTATTATTCCAATTATCCGGAACCACTTCATTAAATCTTACAGCACCTACACAAACATATACTGTATATAAATATATCTGGTCTCACTAAAGGTTGAAGTGGTTTTACAGGAAAATATATTTTTGGGAAAGGGAGACTGAGCTGAATCAAATTTAGAAATTATCTTTATGCAACAAAAAGTGGCAGTTGGGGTTATTCTTTCCTTGCAAGGACAGCGTGTAGAAAATACACAAATGATATTAAATTTTAAGAATAGGAGCTGCCATATCATTGTTAGACCACAGAAATATAGTGTAATAGGCCAATGCAGCAGGTGCCATTTGTAGTTATCATCTGTTAAACCTTTCCATGCAATACACACTAAATCAACACGCTGCAGAAACTGATTAATAATAGGCGTATGTGCTGCATCACTGCATAGACGCTACTGCAACACTGCTGAATGTGCGAGCGCTGATCAGTAATAAGCTCATAAAGGGGAACTATCGTGAAAATGAATATTTAATGTAAGCATTAGGGATGTAGCGAACCGCCGTTTTGGTGTTCGCGAACGCCGTTCGCGAACACCGGCAAAAAATGCGAACGGTTCGCGAACCGTTCGCGAGCTTCGAACACCCGCAAAATCGTTCGATTCGAACGTTCGAAGGATTTTTCGTTCGATTCGAACGTTTGAAGGATTTTCATCGTTCGATCGAAGGATTTTCATTCGAATCGAACGGTCGAGGGATTTTAATCGTTCGAACGAATGGAAATCGTTCGATTTTAGCGGTCGAATGGTCGCGAACTCAAATTGCGAACGTTCCCAAACGTTCGCGAACATTAGGCGGACGCGAACGGTCGAAGTTCGCGCGAACAAGTTCGCAGGCGAACTGTTCGCTACATCCCTAGTAAGCATCATACTGAAACAAGACATTTTCTAAATATAATCAACCCATTTCCGAAATAATCAAGTTACTCGTTGCTACCCCTCTCAGCATCTGTTTCTCTTCATTCTGTCTTCATGCAGCAGTTGGGAGTCTGATTTTGACTGACATCAGATGTATTTATTAGAGCTCACTTGAATAACTGATTCCAGCACAAACAAAATCTAACAAGATAACGGACTCCGGTACATATCCTGCACATAGACAGGATTTCTTGTGCTCACTGCTCTCAGCCTGTGTATTTTTTCAGGCTGAAAGAAGCGGATCTGCTTCATTCTCAATTGATTTGAATAAGATCTGCTTCTGTGCAGTAAAGGCTATTTTAGAATGATGAGATACAGAGGCTGAGAGGGGGATAGTGAAAAAAATTCACTTATTTCACTATGATGGTTATATTAAACTTTCATTTTTGCATTTGTTCGCCTTTAAGTGTAGGAATGTTAAAGCTTTTTTCCCAACAAAATATATATATATACACATACAGGTATGGGTTCAGTTATCTGGAAACCCATTATCCAGAAAGCTCTGAATTACGGAAAGACCGTCGCCCATAGACCCCATATTACCCAAATAATCCAAAATTTTAAAAATGATTTCTTTTTTCTGTGTAATAAAAAAAACAGTACCTTGTACTTGATCCAAACAAAGATGCAATTAATCCTAAATGAAAGCCAATTGGGTTTATTTAAAGTTTACATGATTTTCTAGGAGATTTAAGGTATGAAGATCCAAATTACGGAAAGTAAGTTGAAGGTAAAATTTAGACCCCAGTGTAAAATGTATGTATAATGAAGCAATAGAATTTATAATGAATCAGATGAAAATTGAGTCTAGGACTGGCCAGATATGGGATGATTTTGACGTAGTTGGCCAGCTTAAATATATTGCAATATATGGACAAACAATCCCTGTTTTGTTTAAGGGCAGAGACATGGTCAGATTCGGGGAGATTAGTCACCCAGGGACAAATCTCCTCTTCTTCGGGGCGACTAATCTCCCTGAACTGCCTTCCCGCCGGCTAGAATGAAAATCGCCAGCGGGATGGCACTCAGAGTGAAGCGTTTTCCGAAGTCGCCCGAAGTTGCCTCATGAGGAAACGTATGGCAACTTCAGAAAACGAATCGCTCCGATTGCCGTCCCGTCGCCGATTTTCATTCTAAATGACGGGAAGGCAGTTTGGGGAGAATAGTCGCCCCAAAGGAGAGGAGATTTGTCGCCAGGCGACTAGTCTCCCCGAATCTGTCCGTCTCTGCCCTAAAGTGTAAGGCATTTTTCAGTAGCAGTATGCACAAAATGTCTCAATGTCTTAAATATATTGATAATGGGATGAGTGCAGAGGACTCATGTATATGTATATTTATATAAATATAGTGAATACCCAGGACAACCCCACATTTGCCTACCAAAGTATTTTCCATTGTTCCAGGAGGCAGTGACCTCAAGTGGAAACCCAATACTGAATGCAAAGCTACTGGGAATGGGGAAAAGGGCTTATGAGAAGAGTTGATGCTTTGGGAACAACATCTTTACACATTTTCACAACATCATCATAGATCTACAGTACATCTGCACAGGTAAAGTACACCAGGTGACTAAGGTACATCATCCCTTGCACAACCCTTTGTTAGCCCTGAGCATGTGCAAGGTGCCTGGGAATAGGAATAGGGCTTAGTAAGAAAAGAATGTTGTGCAGGTTCTTTTGCATAGAACTACATTCCGTTGGCCCAGGTACCTATTGCTGATTGTATGCATTTGCGGAGAGATGCTTTCCCTTTTAAACTTTAGGGTCAATATTTTTATTTTTCCATATCTGCGGGATACCCATATAGTATGTACGGCTTGAAATGTGATAACAGTATATTATGCAGAAATTTAACTATAATTCCTGTGAATAGAAATATAGGCTTTTTTTTAATTCCTGTGAATAATAGGCTTTTTAAATGTGTTTTTATATTGAGTGTCATTTCATCACCACCCACTCGCAACGCTGTAAATGAGGCAAGTGTGCAAGATTTAAAAAGCAATTATAGCCACCGGTGCTTTGTATCCAGGGGATAAGCATGCTGGCATAGGTTGGTATTTCTCTGCGAAGGCCATATGAAGATCTAAGGAGATTTGGCAGATGGAGAGTTCCATTTATGGACAGAACACAACCCAGTGATGCTAAAGTATGGCTCTTGAGCCTAATAGATTCAGGCCCGGATTTGTGGAAAGGCCAACTAGGCCCGGGCCTAGGGCGGCAGGATTTTAGGGGGCGGCATGCTGCCCAACCACATCCACATTGGTTCAAAAACACTGGGCATGTGCAGAAGATACAATAATTTTGTAAATTTCCCATACCCAATCCACATTACTCAGGTCCCGATTATGAAAATTTGAATGAATAAAAGGGGGGGGGGGCATGGGTGACGAACGGCAATGGGCCTAGGGGCACCTACTATGCAAATCCGGCCCTGGATAGATTAGGGGTTCTGAAAGGAGGGATATGTTCACCAACCCTAAGAGACAGTCACAGAATACTCCCCCCAAAACACTAGTCTGACCTGCTTGGTTTAGGAGGAACCAAAAAGAAAGATTAACCACCAGACTTATGTCTAGAAGCTCTCAGCATGAGTCATTAGCTGCATCAATCAGTGAAAACCTTATCTGGCATAAAAAAACAGACTGTGTGTAGGAGAAGATAGTGTTATTTTAATACTGCATATTGCTGGCTTTTCCCTAAATAGCAGATAAAGAGGAAAACGAGGCATTTGGGGTCAGAAATTTGAGAGACACATAATAAAATAATTTGCAAATAGAATAGTGGCAAGTGAGGGTGATTATTCAGTACAGAGGGTCCCTATGCTCTGGGGATCCTTCATCCTAGGAACTGTGTAGGTGAGACAAGGCCACCGCTCATGGTAACTCTCTCTCTCTCTCTCTCTCTCTCTCTCTACAAACTTTTTTAACCTTAAGTCTAAGTGCTGCTCATTCTGTGTCATTGAATCATTAATTGAGGCTTGTTCCAAATAATAGCAGTGTTCAAAATAATAATAGTTTGTTCCAAATAATAGCAGTGTGGAGTTCAATTAGCGAGCTCATTCTGAAGCACTGGAAGATGGTGCCCGTGAGCTCACTGTGCTGAGCCTGCATGTGGGGTCAGTAATTCTAGAAGGCACACAATTCAGGGGTAAGACTGTGCAGGGGGAGGCAGGGAGTGGGGCCAGCAGAGGGGGGCAGTGGGGACTTTTGGCTAAAGGGGGGTTTAGTTCTCCTTTATGGGTCAGGCCACACAAGCAGATTCGGGGAGATAAGTCGCACCACCGACAAATGTCCTCTTCTTCAGGGCGACAATTTCCCCAAACTGCCTTCCCACTGCCCTCCTCGCCTGGGGAAAGGCACACGTGGCACTTCATTTTCTGAAGTCAGCCGAAGTTGCCTCACGAGGAAACTTCGGGCAACTTCGGAATTTCGAAGCGATTCGTATATGCCATCCCACCGGTGATTCACATTCTTGCCTGCAGGAGGAGATTAGTCGCCTGCAGTAGAGAAGATTTGTCACTGGGCGACTAATCTCCCTGTCTGCCACCACCCTAATAAGCAACATGCTGTACTGAGTAGTAGCTTTGTAGTAGGAACCTCAGTACCTCTTAGTAGGGAGGCTCCAGCTGATAGGTGGAACCAAATCCCACATTTATTAATAATCATTTATTTATAATATTTATTTAATAAATATATTTATATTTTTTTTATTTATTTTTATGTGTGTATGGGTTACTATTCCATTAAGTGCAGGGTTTCAATCTATGCTGATTGTTATGCACGCTTAGGAACATCTACTTTGCTCCATTATAACTAATCATGAGATTTCAGCTCCAACACCCAGCATTGCCCTATGTCCCTGAGAGCCCTTCCCCTGTGAGTTTTGCTATAGACATCAGGTATAGTGTCTAGTCTATTTAGTCTGTTGCTTGTCACAACGCCTCCCCCAGTCTGCGGTGGTGATGGAAAGCTGTTTCATGCAGAGCTTGCGCAGAGGCTTTCCTGCTTAATGCAAGAACAATACAAATGGCAAATCATGGAGGATTTAAAAGCACAGGTGTATTAAAGGGGTGGTTCATCTTTAACTCAACTTTTAGTATTTTATAGAATGGCCGGTTGTAAGCCACTTTTCAATTGGTCTTCATTATTTATTTTTTATAGTTTTTTTTAATCATTTGCCTTCTTCCTCTTCTGTCCCTTTCCAGCCTTCAAATGGGGATCACTCTACCCATCTATAAACAAATGCTCTGTAAGGGTCAGGGTACACGCTCAGATTCGGGGAGATTAGTCGCCCGCAAACAAATCTCCTCTTCTTCGGGGCAACGAATCTCCCCGAACTGCCTCCCGCCAGCTAGAATGTAGATCGCAGACGGGATGGCACTCGGAGCAACTCGTTTTCTGAAGTTGCCCTTCGGAAAACGAAGCACTCCAAGTGCCCCTAAGGGTCAGGGCACACAGGCAGATTCAGGGAGATTAGTCGCCTGGCGACAAATCTCCTCTTCTTCGGGGCGATTAATCTCCCCGAACTGCCTCCCCTGCCTTCCCGCCGGCTAAAATGTAAATCGCTGGCGGGATGGCACTCGGATCGATTTGTTTTCCAAAGTCACCTGAAGTTTCCTCGTGAGGCAACTTCGGAAAACGAAGTGCCGTGAGTGCCATGCCACAGGCGATTTCTTTTTTTAGTAGGCAGAAGACAAGGGGAAGCCGTTCAGGGAGTTTAGTCGCCCCAAAAAAGAGGTGATTAAATCTCCCCAAATCTCCAGGTGTGACCTTACCTGACCTTACTTCGGGGAGAATAGTTGCCTGGCGACAAATCTTCTCTTTTTTGGGGCGACTAATCTCACCGAACTGCCTCCCATCGGCTAGAATGTAGATCACCGGCGGGATTGCATTCGGAGCGATTCGTTTCCCGAAGTTGCCCTAAGTTGCCCTTCGGAAAACGAAGCACTCCGAGTGGCCCAAAGGATCAGGTCACACAGGCAGATTCGAGGAAACTTCGGAAAATGAATAGCGCCGGGCGACTAATCTCCCTGAATCTGCCAGTGGGCCCTGACCCTAACGCTACAAATGTATTGTTATTGTTATTTTTTTATTACTCACCTTTCTATTCAGGCCTCTCCTATTCATAGCCCAGTCTTTTATTCAAATCAGTGCATGGTTGCTAGGGTAATTTGGACCCTGGCAACTGGATTGCTGAAATTGCAAACTGAAGAGCTGCTGAATAAAAAGCTAAACAACTCAAAAACTACAAATAATATAAAATTAAAACCAACAGCAAATTGTCTCAGAATATCACTCTCTACATCATACTAAAAGTTATTTTAAAGAGGTGAACAACCCCTTTAAGACCATGGTTTCATCTGCATTATAATTGCAATGGCCACAATGCATTACCTTTCAAAATCAATTTAAGGATTTCACATTTCTTTGCTATTTAAAATAAGGTGGTTTTGGGTAAAATATTTTTCAGGATTTTTTTAAATTGAAATGTATCCTCCCCCCTATTTTACTCCACTATTTACTAATACAGGTATGAGACCTGTTATCCAGACTGCTTAGGACCTGGGGCTTTCTGGATAAGGTTTTTATTTTTTCGTCATATGGATCTCCATATCTTAAGTGTACTTAAACATTATTTAAATATTAACTAAACTCACTAGAATTGTTTTGCCTCCAACAAGGATTAATTATATCTTAGGTTGGATCAAGTACAAGATACTGTTTTATTATTACAGAGGAAGGAAATCATTTTTAAAATTTCTCATTATTTGATTAAAGTGGAGCCTATGGAAGGCGGCCTTCCTGTAATTCAGAACTTTCTGGATAACGGCTTTGGATAATTGATCCCATACCTGTATACCTTTTTATTAAGAGGGCTCATTTACCAATGTAGCGCCCAGTGCAAAATTTTGACCCACATTACAGTTTTTTCCCCAGAATTCCAGATAGGGGGTACCTCCTTAAAGGAGAACTAACCCCCAATGAGAAAAGCCCCATCCAGTTCCCTCCACTGTCCCCCTCCCTGCATAATGCATTAGTACAAAATGTGTCCCTGATTGTCAATCGAACTTATCCATGCAGAGTAGTGCAGTGGAGCTCAATGGCACCATTTCCCGCATTTTTTGGTCTTCTTTGGAAAGGAACTGCTGACACTGAACTCAGGATCTGACTGGGGACCGTGGCCCACCAGGACTCCTATCCAGGGCCGCTGTCCAGGGCCCCCCTCAGGACCCCCTACTGTGACGCCGCACATGCCCAAAAGGAGTCACGCGCATGCGACAATGTCACTGTACGTTGCTGTTTTTGTAGGGCCAGGAGATCGGGAGAGGGGGTCTGGCCTGTCCGACCCTGACTGAGCTATTTGGTGCATGTGCAGTTAAAACCAGTCCAGTATATGCACCAACTGCGTATGACCAGGAGAGCTGTAAGTTGCAGAATGTAAGAAAGATGATCCGAAGAAAACCGAAGATGTGGAAGATGGCTCCCTTGAGCTCCGTTGCGCTACTCTGCATGGATACATGAGATTGACATTCAGTGACACTTTTTACACTAATGCGCTATCCAAGGAAGATGAAGAGAGGGGAGACTGGGCTTTTCTTATTGGGGATAAGAAGAAAGGAGGTTCCGTCTCAATATTCTGAAGGGTTTTTTACAGTGAGAGCTGTGAAGATGTGGAATTCTGCACAGGCTGGAACAGGCTGATACCAGGTCTGGACTGGAAATCAAAATAGGCCCTGGCATTTCAAGGGCCCAAACAGCCCCCACCAGCCCAATAAATAGTCTATGGCATCTTAAATCAGCCCCTCTGGCATTTGCCAGAACCCACAGATTGCCAGTCTGGGCCTGGCTGATACATTAGATAGCTTTAACTTCTTAAAGTTGGATGAGTTGGGTTGGATGGCTTTTTAGCAAGTGAAGGAATACAGGGTACAAGTTGATCCAGGGACTGGTCCGATTGCCATTTTGGAGTCAGGAAGGAATTTTCCCCCTCTGAGGCAAATTGGAGAGGCTTCAAATGGGTTTTTTTCGCCTTCCTCTGGATCAACAGACAGTTAGGCAGGTTAAAATAGAGTTAAAAGGTTGAACTTGATGGACACGTGTCCTTTTTCAAGCTGACTTACTATCTTACCATGTTATGTTACTATATTTAGTTCTGCTTTAAGCAATACAACACTGTGGATGCAAATTAGCACCTTTCCTGGTGCTGCAGGTGTAATAAATATTGAGCTCCCCAATCCACATCTGGTGCCCATTCAGAATGATCCAACCCTTTGGACAACAGATAAAAAAAAAGCACAGAATGTGATCTATCGAAGGACCCAGATATATCCGTTCAGTCTAAAATACAGGGGATTATAAAACACTTAATAAGATCAGTATTATCAATGCACTTTAGCTTGATAAATATTCCCGGTGTAGGCAAAAGGATGCAAGAATAATGCAGGATGAGACTGAAAGAACTCATAGCAAACAAACAGCGTAATTGCAAAGCTTTTATACACTGATAGAATTGAAAGGGTTGATGTATCTGGAGCTATATCATGCTAATCCCAGCTCTACTGCAACGTAATACAACATAGCCGGTTAATCAATTTGAAGCATGTGGATCAGCTCATGGAATGCTGTATAAATAAGAAATAACTGTATAAACACAATCATATGTCAATGCAGTGAATATTGGAGATAGACTAGAACTTCTCCTGACCCTTGTCCAACTTTTACTCCCTCTTCTCTTCCTCATCTTCTGGAAACTATATAAGGAATTTATTTTCTATTCATCCTCCAATCCAACACTTTCTTTAACTACAGTTAGTGGGGCCCTAGCAACCAGATAACAATGTTCTCATTTAAGTTCAAGTTGCCAAAAAAAACAATTTGGTTTATTGAGGTCACCTCTAAATGGATTCTAATGCATTTTGATAGCTTGAAAGCTAACACATCAGAAAGAGCTGAAATCTTATCTAATCTTTTAGTAGGTAGAAAACTCTCAGAGATTTAATCTCATAATCTCTTTGTGTGCAGCCGGAAAATTTGTATTTGCAAATGCATAACAAAAGCACATTACTTTACACTTGCTATCAGAATTAAGACCCATCTCTTCTGAAAGTTTTAGATTAGTATGTTTATATGTTGACATATGAATTGTACTGGACAAAAGCACTGGCATATTACTTTAGTGATAATCCACTGAGCAGCAGTACTTGTAAGGGTTTGGGCAGACGGGCAGATTTGGGGAGATTTAGTCACCTGGCGACTAATCGCCTCTTCTGCGGGGCGACAATCTCCCCAAACTGCCTTTCGTCAGCCTTCTGTCTGCTTGAATGAAGAATCCCTGCGCTAATGCACTCGCGGCACTTTGATTTCCGAAGTAGCCCGAAGTTTCCTCGTGAGGCAACTTTGGGCAACCTCGGAAATCGAAGTGCCACGAGTGCATTAGTGCTGGAGATTCCCCTCTTCTTTGGGATGACTAAGCTCCCCGAACTGCATCCCCTGCCTTCCTGCCAGCTAGAATGTAAATCGCTGGTGGGATGGCACTCAGAGCCAGTGTTGGACTGGGACACCAGAGGCCCACCAAAAAAACCTTAGACCAGGGTCTCACCAAAAAACCTTAGATCAGGGGCCCACCAAAAAACCTTAAACCAGAGGCCCACCAAAAAAACCTTAGACCAGGGTCTCACCAAAAAACCTTAGACCAGGAGCCCACCAAAAAACCTTAGACAAGGGTCCCACAATAAAAACTTTAGACCAGGGTACTACCAAAAAACTTTAGACCAGGAGCCCACCAAAAAACTTTAGACCAGGGGCCCACCAAAAAACCTTAGACCAGGGTCTCACCAAAAAACCTTAGACCAGAGACGCACCAAAAAACCTTAGATCAGGGGCACACCAAACAATTTTAGACCAGGGTCTCACCAAAAAACCTTAGACCAGGGGCCCACCAAAAAAACCTTAGACCAGGGGCCCACCAAAAAACCTTAGACCAGGATCTGACCAAAAAACCTTAGACCAGAGACGCACCAAAAAAACCTTAGATCAGGGGCCCACCAAACTATTTTAGACCAAGAGCCCACCAAAAAACCTTAGACCAGGGTCCCACCAAAAAACTTTAGACCAGGGGCCCACTCTCAGTACTATTTTCTTCCTCTCCTCACTCAATTTCTATTCTACTTGTCTTTTTCTTTACATACTATAATCTATTTTTTCCCACCTATTTAGCCTCTTTGTTCTCATAGAAAACATGAAACAGGCCAAATGTTTAGCAGCATGAGGACCACTGACACCTGGGCCCACCCAGAGTTTAGCTGGTATCCCAGATGGCCAGTTCGACACTGCTCAGAGTGCTGCGTTTTCCGAAGCCATCCGAAGTTTCCTTGTGAGGCAACTTCGGAAAACGAAGTGCTCCGAGTGCCATCCCGCCGGCGATTTACATTCTAGCTGGTTGGAAGGCAGTTCTGGGAGATTAGTCGCCCCGAATATTTGTTGCCAGGCGACTAATTTCCCTGAATCGCAGCATGTGTCTCTGCCTTAAGGGTGGTGGCACACTGGGAGATTTAGTCGCCTGAGATAAATCTTTGCTACAGTGCGCGACTTATCTCCCTGAAATGCCTTCCCTCCAGAAAGAATGTAAATCACCGGTGGTATGGCATGAGCATTGCTTTGGTTTTCAGGAGTCGCCCGACATTAGCTCACTAGGAAACTTCAGAAAACCAAAGCAAAACGTATGCCATCCCGACAGCGATTCACATTCTTGCTGGTGGGAAGGCATTTCGGGGAGATAAGTCGCCCACAGTAGCGAAGATTTATCTCAGGCGACTAAATCTCCCCGTGTGCCACCACCCTAATGTCCTGGAGGCATATGGAATATGAATAGAATACAAACTAGTAGAAGAACAACATGTTATGTTTTTGTATATATTGGTGCAGGCAATTGCTATACTGTACAATTGTTTCCACATTGTGGGGCAATTATTTATGATACAAGGGGGGGTATTTACTAAAACTTGACTTTTTCTCACTATAATTAAAAAATCTGCCGAAACTCCTAAACAAGAATGACCTTATTCTACCATTAAAACTTAGAGAAAATTGGTGTGAGAAAAAGTTGCATGACACACTTCGCTAGGTTATCTTGGCACCATACAATAATATAGCAATAAGTGAGGGTGGGGAAAGGTCAGGGGAGGTGCTGGGCGGGAACTTTTATCTTAATCAATTAACATCTTGTGCAAAAATTGTCCATTTGTATCTTTTACTTATATTATCCATATGAAAGTGTCCAAAATAAAAGTGTCCATTCCTGGATCAGTGTTTCTGGTAATCCATCTTCCGTTTTGTTGTAAGTGATCCATCTAATCTTGTTATAAGTGTCCATAAAAGTTCCATAAAAAACCCATAAATATATTATGTAAAAAGTGTACAAAAATCTATTACATACAAAAATGGTGATATATTATTCCAATAAATGAATATCAAAGAACCCTTTCATGTGAAATTCATTGTATAAAATTTAAAATGATCATGTAGCTAATAGAAATTCGGAAATTTAGGAAAATCTGAGATGCTTATATTACCTTTCTTGTAAAGTTATATTCGAATTCTGTATTCTCCTAGTTTTTGTAGCAGGTAATGTCAGCACTCAGAATTATCCAATTCCCAGACCTTATTCAATAACCTTAGAAAGGAAAAAAGAGTTTACCCAAGAGACCTGCTTATCTTAAATAGTTACAGTTGTTTCTTTGCTTATCTTAAATTGTTACAAAAGTATCCAAGTGTACCTGAAACTTAATCTGGGCTCTCTGCCAAAAGCGAATTATGTTTTAGAACCATTGTATATTTTTCTGGCTGTTCAGTGCAGGAGATCAAAGAAAGTTGGGACATTTCAGTAACAATCCGGGACTGCAGGCTGAGCTGCCAAAATCGGGACTGTCCCATGGAAAACAGGACAGTTGGGAGTATGCAGAGATTACTAACATGCCACTCACAATATTGCTCTGCAAGTTTAACCGCAGCATCTGGTGTAGGAACCATTACCTATAATAAACTGCCACCAGAAACATTCCTACCATCCCCAAAAAAACACTGTAACAGGGGAAGCAGGTAAAAAGCCTCCTTATGTCATACAATTAGGTTAGCAGCGCTAAACGATGGTATTTCCATATTCACTTCTAGAACATAGTGACATCACTGGCAAAAGCTCTCCTCATAGATTTATCCATTAGTCCGTAATAGCTTATTAATGGCAGATTTTTTCCCCCACTGACTTTAAAGGAAGGTGATTTACCCACTACGAATAATGGAGAGTGAACTCCATTATTCACTCTTATTATAAAGCCGTTACAGAGTGTTTACAGCATACAATACAGTTTACATTACAGTACAATTGTATTACAGGGAGCCCTGCCCTGACTTACAGTCAAAGGCCAATGTCACAAGGGGTTATTTGATTGACACTGATTTCCTCTGGGAAATCACAGATATCCAACAGGGTAACCGTATTTCTAGATGAAAAACTGCAAGGACAGTTCTTCATCTTAGACGGCAGCTGCTCCCAAGTTACCAGCGGCAGCAAAAAAACACTCAAGGTAAATTTAAGAGCCAAATTTCCGCTAATTAAACCAGAAATCTTCTAGTGCAAAGAGCACTCTCTGCAATAGTGATGTGTATTTATTAATGGTACATTCTCTGCTTGGAGCAAGGGTCTTATTGGGGTCAGTCAGGGCTCGGTATTGGGTCCACTTTTATTTAACTTGTTCCTTAATGACTTAGGGGAGGGTATTGTAAGTAATGTATCAGTGTTTGCAGATGACACAAAACTGATTCATTAATTCCATCCAGGCTGTGGCATCCTTGCAACAGGATCTTGAGAAACTGGCAATCTGGGCAGCTAAGTGGCAAATGAGATTCAATGTTGATAAATGTAAAGTCATGCACCTGGGATGTAAAAATATCCACTTATACCCTTAATGGGACTGTAGTAGGTGAATACATAATGGAAAAGGACCTTGGAGTCAGTGTCGGACAGGGACACCAGGGGCCCACCCAAAAACCTTTGACCAGGGGCCCACCAATTAACCTTAGACCAGGGGCCCACTCTCAGTATTATTTTTCTTACTCTCCTCACTCAACCTCTATTCTCCTAGTCTCTTTTTTTTCAATACTATACTCTGTTTTCCCTCTATTTAACCTCTCTGTTCTCATAGAAATAGGTAATGGCCATGAAATAGGCCCACCGGGACTTTTCCTGGTATCCCTGTGGGCCAGTCCGACACTGCTTGGAGTCCTTGTAGATGATAAACTTTGCTGTATCAAGCAATGCCAGTCAGCAGCATCAAGGGCAAATAAGGTCTTGAGCTGTATTAAAAGGGGCATAGAGTCACGGGAGGAGGGGGTCATTCTTCCATTCCATTCCATTCTTCTGCCCCATCTAGAATATGCCGTACAGTTTTGGTCTCCATCACTCAAACAGGACATTATTGTATTAGAGAGGGTACAGAGAAGGGCAACTAAGCTGGTAAAAGGTATTGAAAATCTCAGCTATGAGGAAAGACTGGCCAAATTGGGGATGTTCACGCTGGAGAAGAGGCGCTTAAGGGGTGATATGATAACTATGTATAAATATATAAGGGGATCATATAATGATCTCTCTAATGCTTTATTTACCAGTAGGTCTTTCCAGCTGACACAAGCTCACCCATTCCGATTAGAAGAAAAGAGGTTCCACCTAAATATTTGGAAGGGGTTTTTTGCAGTGAGAGCTGTGAAGATGTGGAAACTCCACATTGTGTTTCACTAGCCAGAGGAAGAAAACATTAGTATAAAAACTGAGTATAAAAAACCAGGAACTCATAAAGAGATTGGTTCTTAAAGGGATGTGAAATGACAACATGTGTTACTGGAAAACATGCTTCAATCACTCCGGCTCCCACT
Organism: Xenopus laevis; assembly: GCF_017654675.1. Lineage (NCBI taxonomy): Eukaryota > Metazoa > Chordata > Amphibia > Anura > Pipidae > Xenopus > Xenopus laevis. The sequence continues at coordinate 120,852,550 of NC_054380.1, read as the reverse complement.
CACAGATACAGTTAGACTGGCTCTTAATTGGGCCCTTAAGCCGCAGTCTGCAGACGATACAAGCAACAGAGCTCCCATAGAGATGACTGAATTTGGGGGGATTGGCAGCCCAAGGCTTAAGGGTAACTCCTAATTAGTCAGGCACAGCAAATGACTGGAAAGGTTGCTGTTCACCTGGATTATAAGTAGGCCGGACTGGCAATCTGTGGATTCTAACAAATGCCAGAGGGGCTGCTGATGCCATAGACAGTCACTATTTAGTGGGCTGGTGGGGTCAGTGCTATTGGGGGCGCCCTTGGTAACCACGCCATTCGCCCTTGGTCATACGCATGTGCGAAATGCCGACCATGCACAAATCTACGCACTGAAGCGCTAGAACAAACAGTCGGAGAGATGGGACCGGACATGGGTTAGGAGGAGGTTTGTGCCTGGCGCCCCCAGCTTTTGCTCCCTAGGCACGTGCCTACTCTGCCTGCCCCTAGATCCGGCCCTGGGTGGGGTTGCTTTTTGAGCCTCTTTATTCTAGAAATGCAAGGGCCTAATTTAAATCCCAGTCCAGGCCTGATTATAAGGGTGAGTGAATTGTGTGTATCTTGCAGAAAACTGTCTTTTTAACCTGTGATAAATAGGGTCCTACAATTAGGGATGCACTGAATCCACTATTTTGGATTTGCCAGAACCCCCGAATCCTTTGCAAAAGATTCGGCCAAATACCGAACCGAATCCGAATCATAATTTGCATATGCAAATTAGGGGCGGGAAGGGGAAAACATTTTTTACTTCCTTGTTTTGTGACAAGTTCTCACAATTTCCCTCCCCACCCCTAATTTGCATATGCAAATTAGATTCGGATTCGGTTCGGCCGGGCAGAAGAATTTGGGCGAATCCAACTCCTGCTGAAAAGGTCGAATCCTGGATTCAGTACATCCCTACCTAAAATATCTTGATTTGGTGTATGTTAATAATGGGTGTCTGATAAATTGGCTGGATGGCTCCATGGTTCGATTTAGCCTTCCATGTGTGCAGCCAAAGTGCACAAAATCTAATCAGCGTGCCTCATGGCTGATTGATCTCAAATCTCTTTAATGGTGAGGGTATTGGAATCATTACCGCACCACGCGAAAAAATTATTTTCGATTCCGTTATCCTTTTTCAGATTCCCTCAGTCATTCTACTCCAGCAATCCGGCACAAAAAAAAGGATCCATTTCCATATGTCGAGTACCTTTAGTTCCGCAGAAACCTGTGTCACTGTTATCTGATCTTTTATCCCTCCAAATATGTAAAGCTTCTATTCTGTACCATAGCAGAGATGGCACTTCCTTGCCTCAAAACATGGATCTTACCATTTCCCCTTTCCAATGCAAGAGCAGTAGGATTTAAATGAGCTTTGGCTGGACATGAAATACTGATTTATAAGAGGAGCAGTGAGATCACTGTAATTTGGCCTCGTTTAGATATCTAAAGTATTCATAAATTACTGTGCCCTTTTCCATGAAATGATATAGCTGAGTAGAACATAGAATTATATAGATTATTTTTTTAATATATTTAAAGGTTTTAAGTAGAGAACTAGTCTCATCATTTATTAAACCACTAGTTTGTTTTGTTGTAATACAAGTTTGTAACTGGTAACCTATAGCAAACAATAAGCAGGTAGCCTTTAATGGTCATCTTTTTCAAAATAAATATCTTATTGGTTACTATGAGTTGCAATATCTGATGCAAACTTTGCAACTGGTAATACATTGCCCTAATATAGTAACAGTATTCCAAAGCCTTACCTTTTAGCCATAGCTGTAAAGTCTATCTAACAAGTTTGCCAGATTCCCATCCTGTCAGTCCATGACATCACCAGTAGAAAGTAGTGGTCAGAAAAACTCGCAAAACCTTAACCTGCAAGATGTTGCCATTGTTAAAGGGGAAGGAAACCTAGTCGGCGCAAACCCCTACCCCCCCTCCCGTGTGTTTCCCACCCTCCCTCCTCCCCCCTGGCCTACCCGTCCCGCTGGGCAAATGCCCCTAACTTGTTACTTACCCTTCTGCGCAGGTCCAGTCCAGGGAGTTCACAGACGACATCTTCTTCCACGCGATCTTCTTCCTGCTGTGAACGGCGTTTTGGCGCATTCGCAGTAGGATCATTTCGCCGGTACGGATCTACTGCGCATGCGCCAATAGTCACGCGCATGCGCAGTAGATCGTACCGGCGAAATGATCCTACTGCGCATGCGCCGTTCAAAGCAGGAAGAAGATCGCGTGGAAGAAGATGTCGTCTGTGAACTCCCTGGACTGGACCTGCGGAGAAGGGTAAGTAACAAGTTAGGGGCATTTGCCCAGCGGGACGGGTAGGCCAGGGGGGAGGAGGGAGGTTGGGCAACAAACGGGAGGGGGGGTGGGGGTTTGCGCCGACTAGCTTTCCTTCCCCTTTAAGGTGGCCATAATTGTAGAGATCCGCTTGTTTGGCAATGTCACCAAATGAGCGGATCTCTCCCCGATATGCCCATATTGAAGTGGGCAATATCAGGCTAATCCGATCGTGTACCCTAGGGCCCAACGATCGGATCAGAATGGATCTGATATGGGCGGTCAGATAGACGCAAATATGCGACTATGATCCAACTGGATTTTTTCAACTGCCCGATCACGATCTGACTTTTGGCCAGATTTCGATCAGAGGAAGCCGGTTGGATGGCCCCACACACGGGCCAATAAGCTGCCGACTGGGTCTCTTGGCAGCTTTTATCGGCCATTGTATGGGGGCCTTAAGACCTGCACCCAACCAATACCTGCGTCTTCTCAACCTGCATGCCACTTCTATGTACATCCCCAATGTGACCCAAGCCCAACCATAACCTGTAACAGTCCGGTGTAGGCATTTGGGTAAAATTGGGTCATATGGGCCTTTAAAAAACAAGGGAAAGTTGTGCTCACCAACATCTTTTAACCCATTAAGCAGGGGTGCAATGAAGCTGTGACCACAAAATACAAATACAAAAGGTCCTCTGCACTCAACCCATTATCAATATATTCAGGACATTGAAACATTTTGTGCACACTGCTACTAAAAAATGCCTTACCCTTTAAACAAAACAAGGATTGCTTATCCACATATTGCAATATATTTAAGCTGGCCAACTACTGCAAAGTCATCCCTGGTCTGGACAGTCTACTCTCAACTTTCATCTGATTCATTAAGAATTCTATTGCTTCATTATACATTTTACACAGACAAACAATCCCTTTTTGTTCTAATGTCTCAATGTCATAAATATATTGATAATGGGTTGAGTGCAGAGGACTCTTGTATTTGTCTGTATGAATTTTGTGGTCACAACCTCATTGCACCCCCGCCTAATGGTGTAAAAATTAGCGGTGAGCACAACTTTCCCTTGTTTGTAATAGTTAAAAAAACTATCAGTCACTGGAGACTAAAAATCCAGGCTCATATCCCACAAGCCAAGATACCTGGGATTTCCAAATACCTTCTACCAGGTCAGTCAAGTCATCTTTATGAAAATATGCAGATGCTGAATAATATATAAGTAAATGGTAAAAGGAAGGGCAGTAGGGATAAGGTGAGGGCAAGCACATTATTACAACATAGAATAGAGAGATACAGTATGTACTGGATATTTATAACATACCCATAAAAATGATTGCTATTGCTTCATGGCTAGCCAGCTCTAAAATACTTAACAAATGAGGCCCATTTAAAGCTAATTACTGCATCTAATTTCTAAACCCATAAAAGCACTGCTGTTCCCATGACATGAATCTTACTTGAAGATTTAGTTGCTGACAGTTAGGGGGGAGGAATCTCTCCAAAACATTAATGATTGCAAAACCTCTACTAATTGGCCTCATGCTCCAGAGACTGTCTGCTCACCAGGAGACTTTTTAGAGGATCATTACTGTCTGAGCACCTATGAACGTGCTGCTTCGTTTGTAATGAATATTACATCATCATTATTGCTTCTGCTGCCCCTTTTTGATTCGCTTATTAGATGGTTTGCTTTCTTATTAAGTTACTATGTGCCACAGAGCTAACAAAGACTGAGGCCTGCCATACTTGTCTGAATTAATTTAACCTTACAATAATATATAGGTCAGCGCCTGGTCTCGTCCATTGGTCTGGTCTGCTTATTATACTGTTTAAAGTGCTAAATGGCTAGTACCGCTAGCCTTTACATATGTAACTGCATACTGAATGCTGATGCTAGCTAGAATTATATAGCTGACAGTTTGAAACTCTCTGCCACCACCTTAAAGGGCTGCTATATCCAGGGGTGTACCTGCCATGAGGCAAGGTGTGAATTTTGCCTCAGGCAAAATAGTGCAAGAGAACACATTTGTGCTCTCTGCACTAGTGAGTGGCCGAACTAAATCCTTAAAGGGCATGTAAAGTCTAAAATAGAATAAGGCTAGAAATGCTGTATTTTGTATACTAAACATAAACATGAACTTACTGCACCACAAGCCTAATCAAACAAATAATTTATGCTTTCAAAGTTGGCTACAGGGGGTCACCATCTTGTAACTTTGTTATACATCTTTGCAAGACTAAGACTGTGCACATGCTCAGTGTGGTCTGGGCTGCTTAGGGATCATCATAAACAAAGCTGCTTGAGTTCTGCATGGCTGGGAAGTAAGGCGGGGGCTCCCCCTGCTGTTCATAAGTATGATTGGTTCCCTGCTCAGCAGTTAGGGACCGTCTGACAATTCCTATCCACAACAGTAAATGAAAGGAGAATTTCACTGCATACAATCAGGTTTCTTATAAAAATGGTACACATTTTTTAATTAAAGTATATTGGAGATAGGTTTTTTATATTAAAGAAAGTAAAATTGGGATTTTATTTTTTTGCCTTTATGTGCCCTTTAAAATCACGTGAGTTTTAGTCACATTAATAAGGAAGTTATTTTTGTGGCTGAATCCCTAACCAAATCCAAACTCTAAAGCTGCCCATAGACGCAAAGATTTGATTGTACGAATCTCTGCTTCGTAAGATTTTCAGGCCGTGTATGGAGAGTCCCGACATATTTCTTGCCGTGGCGATTGATCATTCAGATGATCGGACAGGTTAGAACATTTCTGACGGCTACCGATAATATCTCTGCAGATCTGACGATATCAGTGGGAGACTGTCACCAGATTTTCTCGGACAAAACTTTTGTACGATTGCTGTCAGAACATTGTCTGATCTGTACTTTTACTACTTTATTTGATCTGAATGGTTAGTTGCAGGTCGGGAAATGGCACCTCCGATATGAAGGTAAATCTGCACATCTATGGCCACCTTAATTCGCAAATTAGGGTTCCAATTTGGTTCAGGATTCAGCTAAAACATTCATGAAGTGTTCCTAATTCGGAGCATGCCTATTTCTGATGGTTGGCTGAAAGTGAAGTAAAGATGGTATCTGTTCAGTGAAACTGCGGGCTAATCATCAGGGCAACCTATGCATTACTGACCACCTTTCAGGGTCCATGCGGCTTGAGTAATCTTCACCATTCAAGACACACATTGCATATGAATAGGAGTGGCATCATGGTCATATTTGCAGGCATTTCCCAGAGCCCAGAGAATAAATGAACGCAGTACTTTATCAATCAGACCCCTTACTGCTGGAAAAATCTGCAAACGCCAGCCCTTGGAATCAGCACATCTGCAGCTCGGAGATAACCTACATATTGTCAGGTAGGCAAATGCAAGCCTTTCTTTGTTTCCTAATCAAGATGTGAGCTAGAGACATGCTGGCTCCCTGTAGAAATCCTGTGCGCAGCAGTTCAGATAATTTCCACGATTTCTCAGACTGACCCTGTTTTTCTGCTGATATCCTTTCAGTTCCAGCTCAATGCGTTTTCACTTCTGCATTGTGCATCCCGGGAATTCAGCTGCTTCATGCTGATTTTTTTTTTCTTTTAAAAAAGCCAGGCACCTAAAAGTGATTGTGGCCTTGTACTGACACCCAGAAGGGGGCAAGAAATGTAATTTGGAAGGACTACACCTGTTTGTACTCCAGTAGTGTATGGACTACATCTGTTTGGATGTATTTTAGAAACATCCAATATTTGTCTCTATATTCCAGAAAGTGTACATAAGGGCTACCAAATAGCCAATCACAGCCTTTATTTTTTTCATGCTGATGTTGCTCCCCAACTCTTTTTACATTTGAATATGGATCACAGGTAAAAAAGGTTGGGAACCCTAGTCTAGAGGTTTAATGTTACATGAGTTCTGTACAGCCCTACCTGCACTAGTAGCTCTAAATTAAAAGGGACCTGCCACCCAAAGAAATAATTCCAAATTCTATTCTATTGTGCTTATTAAGCAAAATAAACTTTACTTACACTATATAAATTATTAAAATTCCTGCTTGCAGTTAGCCTTGGAATTCACCACCACAACAAGCAGGCAGCAGCCATTTTGTGGACAACTTTGTTATTAAGACAAACATTGTAACACCTCAAAATCTTGTTTATGCACCAGAATGGGGGACTTGATGCCCATGCCTTTGCACAATTATAGACTGTAGGGATGCACAAATCCACTATTTTGGATTCGGCCGAACCCCTGAATCCTTCACGAAGGATTCGGCCGAATACCAAACCGAATCCTCATTTGCATATGCAAATTAGGGGTGGGAAGGGGAAAAATGTTTACTTCCTTGTTTTGTGACAAAAAGTCACACAATTTCCCTCTCCGCCCCTAATTTGCATATGCAATTTAGGATTCGGTTCAGCCGGACAGAAGGATTCGGCCGAATCCTGCTGAAAAAAGCCGAATCCTGGCCGAATCCCGAACCGAATCCTGGATTTGGTGCATCCCTAATAGACTACTGCACAATTCTAGACTGTGTGCAGGGAGGGGCAATGTGGGGAGAGCAGTAACATGTAGGAAATGCAGAATGGAAAGTGAAAGTAATTGCCTGCCCTACCTCTATGCCTAAGGCATAGAGGAGGGGCAGGCAATATATGACTGACAGCTGAGATATTTAAATGCATTTATAACAAGTATGGATGTTTTAATGAAAAAAAGAATTTGGGTTTCACATCTAATTTGGAAAGGACTTTTACTATACAGCTTTTTTATCTGGGTGACAGGTCCACTTTAAAAAAACTATACATGCAATATACATCCATGACTTAAGGTGGCCATGCACATAACAATTGCCATCTTTCCTGCGACCATTTCCTTTTCATTACAAACGATAAGAGCTGAAGTGTCAGATATACAGGTAGAAATAATAGAATTCTACCTCTATCTAAGGTTCAGCAGTAAACCCTGGTTGATGTCTGGGTGCCTTTTAAATTTTCCATCTTGGGCAATCGACGAGACAACCGATTTTACTGATTTTGGTCGCCTTGTCTCCCACCATACACTCACCAATTATCATTCTAGTATCTGTGTATATATGGCCACCACAAATTCTTATTTGTTATATCCAGGGACTTTCTTGGGATGTTAAAAAAAGGTTGGAACTCTTCTGGAACTCTTCTGAATAGAATCTTGGATCCAAACTATCCCTATTAAAATAGAGCTTGCTCTGGTTTCACCCATTTAATAAATAGACCTCAAAGAGAGATAGTTGTCCAAAGGATAAAAGTAAAATACAGTGTCAGACTGGGGGGCCCGGTGCCCGGGGCCCACGAGGGGTTCCTGCCTCAGGGACCCCAAAAACACCCCCAGGCCCCCACACACACCCCTCTGCAGCTGCAAAACCTTCTCTGGCACCCCTGGCTAAGCCATAATCACCCTCTGGCCTACCCACATGTACCTTTTTCTTTTTGCTCGGCCAGGTAGGGAGATCGGAAGCAACAGCAAAGGCTTCATGCAGAGAGCGGGTCTGGGCCCAGCCAACCCAGTCCAACTCTGGTTACATGACTTCAGCCAGGTTCTTGGGATTCTTCTCAATCTCAATCCTGCAAAAAATACTGGGATTTGGCTGGATAGAGAGGTGAATCCTGGATTTGGTGCAGCCTTAGTAAAGACAGAGAGAGATTGCTCTTGTTCTCTCTTTGATAAATATGCCCCAGATAGAGACAAGGTTTAATTTGTTGGTGAGTGTGTAAGATCAGTGGTTAGTAAAAAAGTGGAAGGGGCGTTAAATCAAAGATGTAAAGCTAGCATACAGAGGAACTCTTTATTGATTTAGTAATTATTGATTAAGTAAGTAAGCAAAGCCCCCATTGATCCACCTCCATCTGGCTCTTGCACCCTATAATATGGTCCCACAGTATCCCATTAGGATTTTATGTTTTCCCAGAATTGAGGACATTTTTTATGGTCCCATCAGGTAAACTGTGTTTTCTCTTTCCTAGATTTAACATTTTCCCTGAAATTATGCTGTTTTGATGCTGGCCCCTGAGAAACGTACTGTAAAAATTGGGGTTCTACTTTATAAGGTTACTTGGCTCTTTTCAGAGCTTCAGCATCAAGGTTCCACCTTGGTTTTAAAAGAAAGCCATTCGACTAAAATTTTGGAATTTTTGAATTCTATACATGTAGGGCAGGGGTCCCCATCCATTTTTACTCAGGAGCCACATTTAAATGTAAAAAGAGTGTGGGAGAAAAAAATAAGGGCTGTAATTGGTTATTTGGAATCACTCTGTGGACTTGAAGACTACAGATGGGTCTGTTTGGTCTTTATGCCTCTAAAACATGCCTTTAAGTCAAAAATCCAAAAATAACTACCTGCTTTGAGGCCACTGAGAGAGGCATTCAAGGGGTTGATGAGCAACATGTTGATTGCAAGACACTGGTATTATTTATACAATAACTACTTGTACTGTGATAAATTTCCCTGAAAACATTAAAATCTTTTTTTATCTTTTATCAAGGAGAACCCCTTTCTGGAATGTAAAAACAATAAGCGAAATAAAGACAAGCCTTGGAATTTGGCCAGATCATTAATGGATTTTTTTAAGTTTCCGAGGAAAAGTGGGGAAAAGGTTTCATAAATATGAAAAAAATTGGACCAGTGTAGAAAATACTTAAGGGGAAGATGTATTATGTTCCATTATTTTTTTACCATGCTGTAACAAGTATTTCCTATATAACATTTTCTGTGCAGAAATAATTCATTCAAGTGTGAAAAAAATTGTTGGGATCCTTTCTCCCTGTGGGAAGGTTACATATTTGGATGGGTGACAGTAGTTTTAAACATTACCAGCCAATTTAACAGAAGGGTGTCTGATGGCTCAAAGCAGTTGATCACATTCTGATGAACCTGCACAGGGATCTTCCTTAAAACATGCAAAACTTTCCTGACTAAAGTCAAAAAAATTTTCCTGGAGGAAATATTGAACTACTGACAATCTTTCACAATTCTCTAGGCTGATGTTTGATAAATATGTCCTTAACCTTTACCATGAAAAACAACTGAACCTTTGCTAAATCTGCCCCTAAAACATATGTGAAAGGCTATCATAAAGAACAGGAGAATAAACAGTAGACAACACACATGTATAACAACACTTCTTGTATCAGTCGTTAAATGTTCTTGGGCATCTGAAATGGGGTCTGGGCTGAGGGAAAGCATTTGCCCAGTGTGGTCTCCTTCTTGCCCTCAGTATGTACCTTTATTGCAATGATCCCCAACCAGTGGATTATGAGCAACATGTTGCTCACCAACCAATTGCATGTTGCATCCAATAACAGATACTTATTTTTGAATTCCTGGCTTGAAGACACACTTTGGGTGCCTAAAACATAAATGCTGCCAAACAAAGCCTCCTGTTGTCTTCTAGTCCACATTGGAGCTACCAGTAGCCAACCACAGCCCTTATTTGGCACCCCCAAACTTTTTTTTATGTGTGTGTCGCTCTTCAACTTTTATTTAAATTTGAATGTGGCTCACAGGTAAAAAAAAAAAAGGCTGGGGATGCCCACTTTATTATATCCACAAGATTTAAATTACCTGTAAATTTCTTTATGTTTATGTTGCTTTTGGTATAATAGATAACTGCCTTTCTCATCTCATGCACCAAGTGTTATATGAACAGAATTATTTCCACAAAGACTCACTTCAGGAGTTTAAAACTGATCCTGGCCACTGTTAGTAAATGTCAGTATTTGAGGAAAGCCATACGGAGTGATATAGCTGTTGCCAACTGACTCCAGTAAAAGTGCCCATCTATGTCCCACACACTCACACAGTTTACACTGCAAATAATTCACTCTACCATATACAACTTAATTCCTGAACCAACAGGTGTATTTTTTTCAAGTTGTAATATTGGTGTGTATCTGCCATCTCCAGTCATTTTGCCTTGTCATGTGCTTTCAGAAAGAGCCAGCACTTTAGGATGGAACTGCTTTCTGGCAGGCTGTTGTTTCTTCTACTCAATGTAACTGAAAGTGTCATACTTGGACCTGGATTATACTATTGAGTGCAGTTCTTAGATCTACCAGCAAGCTGTTATCTTATTACCTTCCCATTGTTCTGTTGTTAGGCTGCTGGGGGAGGGGGGGAGGGAGAGGGTGATATCATTCCAACTTGCAGTACAGCAGTAAAGAGTGACTGAAGTTTATCAGAGCACAAGTCACATGACTGGGGGCAGCTGGGAAACTGACAATATGTCTAGCCCCGTGTCTTTTGAGAAATTGATATCAGTGCCGAATTCTGGAGAAGCACTTTTAATTGTTGCATTTTGAAAAAATAAAATTTCCCATGACAGTATCCCGTGAAAGAGAATGTACTGACAGGTGCCAAGAGTCATTTTGCAGCTTTCTGGTCTAAGATGAACAGTGAGGCCTATGGAATTAAATCTGGTTATTTTAGAAAAAATGGGGGGTAGGGGGCTCCTGAAAAACCTGGGTGCTAAGGCTGGGTAGCTGTACATATATAGCTATAGTTATAGTGAATGTTAAGGGCCCATGTGTGGAGGTGGCATATTGCTGGTGGTATGTGGGTCATGGGTTCTTTCTAGGCCCCCCCCCCCTCTGTGGGTCTCCAATGGCTGTGGGGTAGCAGGTAAAGTAGGGAGACTGAGAGATATCATTATACAGTAAGTAACAGCAATCACTTACAATTTTACACACTATCCCTTACTAATTCAACTCTTTTTTTATGAATAATTTCCGGTTGGGCATTTGTATCTGTATGAACCAGTTCTAAAACCAAGATTTCAAGATCATTTCGGTAAAAGGATTTTTGCTGCAACTCCTGCTAAATCTTTTTCCCCCCATAGGAAGCACTTGAGACGGGATCATAAAATGAGCTTGAAGAATATTTTATTGTACTGTACTTAGAGATAGGGCAATGTTAATTATAAAAGGTCCATTTACAGAGAGTAATGAATTAAAGAATGACATGACTGCAGTAATGGGTATTAGATGGACTGAAATCCTTGCCAAGCACTTACCTAAGGAAATCATGCCCATAAATTTCTTAATTTAGTTATGACAATAAAAGTCAGGACGGTCTTCAGTAGTTGTGGGACTCAGGGCATAACAGATGAGAGAGGTCTCATTACTGATATATGTCTCACTTGTGGTCCTATCCAATTTATAATCCTTCAACAATTCCTTGGACATACATGTATAGGAAGCGTTACCTGGAAACCTGTTCTCCAGAAAGCTCTGAATTATGGGAAGGCCATCTCCCATAGAGAGTTTTAAAACTCAAACTTTGAAAGGGTGGATAGGGTTGCCACCTGTCCGGTTTTGACCTGGACAGCCCAGTTTTCGGGAGGGCTGTCTGGGTCAATACTGCCTGACCGGTTTTTCAAATTTGGAAAACAGGGGAGGTGTCATTAAGATTGATGCAGCAATCAGCCAATCGCCATGTCATAGTTCCGCCCACAGCCCCACCTGTGTGATGTCACTACCCCTCCCCTGTGATGTCAATGGACCAGACCCACCCGGAGTTCCCTGTGGGGAAAGGAGGAAACCCTAGGGGTGGTTAACCTTTTAGTTAATTTTAAGCATGTTATAGAATGATTAAATCTAAGCAACGTTTCAATTGGCCTTTATTTTTTGTTTTTTGTAGTTTTTGAATTATTTCTTCTATTGACTCTTTCCAACTTTCATATGAAGGTCACTTTTTTTATTAATCGTCTTTCTATTCAGGCCCGGTCCTATTCATATTACAGCCACTTATTCAAATTAATGCATGGTTGCTAGGGTAATTTGGACCACAGCAACCCGATTGCTGAAACTGCATACTGGAGAGCTGCTGAAAAAAAAAGCGAAATAACTCAAACTATAAATAATTATTAAAACTTAATGTAAAGGTGAACTACCCCGTTAACAATAATTTCCTTTTTCTCTGTAATAATAGAACAGTGCTTTGTACTTGATGCCAACTAAGCTACAATTAATCCTTATTGAAGGCAAAACAATCCTATTGGGTGTAATAATATTTACATTATTTTCAAGTAGCTTTACGGTATGGAGATCCAAATTATGGAAAGATCCCTTATCAGGAAAACTGTAGGTCCCAAGCATTCAGGATAACAAGACCTCTACGTGTAGTACTTCAACAACTGCAGGTTGGGTAACACATATAATATGCAAAAGTGTAGGGGGGGGGATACAGTTGCCCAAGATTCCCAATGTAGCACTGAATGAGTAAGGTACAGAGGCAACAAAACATTGAGACAGTTGGAGATGAGATGGAGGCCCATCAGGATGGGAACTGAGATATTTAGTATGTCTAATGTTTAGTGGTGGCAATAGATCCTACCTATTGATTGGTCAGATGTGCAGTGTTGGGTTGCATCCCAGTGGTAAAGTGCATCCAATCTCCAAAAACCTGGCCTGGAATGTCTTCTGTAACATCATGGACTCCATCACTTGCACATTAGTCATCCGTATAGCCTAATCTTAGGTGGAAGAGGAGACACGGTTCACTGTTCTAAAGTCTTATAGGAACAAAGAGGGATCTCAGGAAATAGGTTCTTTTTCCTTGCCAAACTGCAGTTTTAAACACCAAAATGCTCACTGGATGACTTCAAAGTGCATGCGTTGGTGCTTTCAAGCAACCTTTAAACAAGACAATGGTGTTTTGGTGAAATGCTGCTTTTGAAATGAACAAGGCTTCCCCGTGTGCCATTAGAGCAGAACAAGAATCAAGTTTGTTGTCTTGGACCTCACTCAGTTGTATGGGAATAGGAACCAGGTTCATTGTTATGTTGCTCAGTTAGAGAGAAAAGAGGAGCAGGTTGGTGGCACGAGGAGAAGGCATGATGTTCTGAATAGAGGTAACAACAAGTAAAGGATTAAGTACGGAGCTTTTGCTGAGACATGTGGACGTGGAGACAAAAGGGATTGCTGGTATGAAGTGGCTTTATTGATTGACAGTTGCATAGTAGAGAATAGTTGGTGCCTCAGCTTCATTTTTAACACTAATTTACTCCCCGCTGTGCTCGGAATGTGTGTTGAGGACCATGTGAGCCATATGAGCCAATCGTTGGATTCCACTTGGATAATGACTCATTCTTGAATATATTCAGTATATACTTATACATTCACACGATCACAAAGCCAGCTCGCTATACTTTGCATTTCTTTTGTCAAGTATCTGAGTAGGGAATTTTAATCAGTCGTATGTTGCATGTTGTTTAATAGGTCGCAATATCATTTGAGGGTTATGGGGGTGAGAAAGAGGGAGAGGCATTAAGGGTTTGCTGGTTTCTGGACTGAACTTAACTGGTAAAGAACTGAAAAAAAGCCTGTAATTCAAATAAGGTTAATTATCCTTGTCCTCCAGTAAAGTTTATTTACCCAGGTCCAACAGTGTAGCTGTTGTAGGTGGAAAGGGTAATAACAATGCACCACAGATTCCTGAGCAGTCAGTACAGCAGCATCTATAGTTGCAGAGTCGATAATAGCACAATAATATCAGCAGTGTAACACCACATCTTTGGGTCCTACTCATCTCTCCCCAGTCCTGGCAGGGCAATCAGAAACAGAGGTCACAAGTGGGGACACATATAGCGAGTATAGTGAGAGGTAAGCGGGTAAGGGTCATTTATATTTACCAGTACCACAGCCTGCAGAGATGGCTATTATAATAGCAGTGGGGATAAAAGTGGGGAAGAGACTGTAACTGTGGGATAGCAGGTATAGTAGGGAGAGATGGTGTATATAGTAACAGTGGATAATAGTCTCTGGGAAGGGAGTGTGACTGTTGGATAGCAGGTATAGTAGGGAGAGATGGAGCCTATAGTAACAGTGGATAATAGTCTCTGGGAAGGGAGTGTGACTGTGGGATAGCAGGTATAGTAGGGAGAGATGGTGCCTATAGTAACAGTGGATAATAGTCTCTGGGAAGGGAGTGTGACTGTTGGATAGCAGGTATAGTAGGGAGAGATGGTGCCTATAGTAACAGTGGATAATAGTCTCTGGCAAGGGAGTGTGACTGTGGGATAGCAGGTATAGTAGGGAGAGATGGTGTCTATAGTAACAGTGGATAATAGTCTCTGGGAAGGGAGTGTGACTGTGGGATAGCAGGTATAGTAGGGAGAGATGGTGCCTATAGTAACAGTGGATAATAGTCTCTGGGAAGGGAGTGTGACTGTGGGATAGCAGGTATAGTAGGGAGAGATGTGTCTATAGTAACAGTGGATAATAGTCTCTGGGAAGGGAGTGTGACTGTGGGATAGCAGGTATAGTAGGGAGAGATGGTGCCTATAGTAACAGTCGGATAATAGTCTCTGGGAAGGGAGCGTGACTGTGGGATAGCAGGTATAGTAGGGAGAGAATTTTATTAAAATATTAAACAATTACAAAAGAAATACAATTACATTTCAATCAGATCAGAAGTAAGCAATAAATCAATAATACATCAAAAAGGAAAATAAACATTCCTGCAAAACATCATGTTTCCGACAGATTTCTCAGTTTCCACACCATTTTCCCTCCCTGCACCCATCAGACCATAAACAAGATTTAACATTCTGGTTATGTTCATATAATGCGTATCAGGAGCCATCTTTATGTTTCTTATTTAAAGACTTGTCTGAACTTTTGCCTCCTGATCTCTTTACCTGAATCCTTATACCTGTCTCATGGCTCTCAATCCCTCCTTCCTCCTCCTCCTCAAGGGACTCCCAATCTGCCTCCTGGGATTCAGAAATCTCTTCCCTCTTACTCTTTTTCCTACTGGAAATAACTGAAGGGAGACTTTTCCTTTTCTCAGGTGCTTCCTCTATTCTCGCCTCTTCTTCCTCTGCCAATTCCCCCCATGATTTCCCCCCTGGCAAAACAAACCTATTTTCAGTTTCAATGGGAATTACACCAGGGCACTTATTCTCTTTAACTTTCTTCTTTGATTTGCTGCCCACCACTTTCCACTCATCCCTTCCTCTCCCCTTCTCATGGGACATCAGTACCTTTGTCTTTTTATTCCCTTCACTCTTCCCTGTGTCTCTCTTCCTTCCATCTTTCTCTGCCTCCTTCCCTCTCACCTCTGTTTGGGGCCCTCTAGCTGTTTCTCTTACCCCTTCTGCTCTCTCCTCCCTCCTTGTCTCAGTCTGTGGCAGGTTCTCCCCTGGCATTGGGGTGCTCATCTCCTGTGCCAAATTGGGACAAGCTCGCTGAATGTTGCGCCAGGCTTCGGGGCATGATCTATAAGCATGGCCTGACTTCATGCACAGGTTACATTTTATTGCCTGGACACATTCTTTGCTCGGGTGCCCAGTCTCCCCACACAAAGCACATTTCTGTACATTACATTTCATGGCATAATGCCTGTTGGACCCACATTTATAGCATAGTCTGGGCTGACCCACATAGAAGCAGACACCCCTTGTTTTCCCAATGAAAAATGAATTTGGGAGATGACTCTGAACATTGTGCTCTACATGCAGTTTAACTTGGACTTTATATCCCCCCGTCCAGAAACCCTCCTCATCAAACAGTCGCACCAGGGGGGATAAGACAGTGCACTGGCGCCTGAGCCATATGAGGACTTCCTGCTCATGTACCGTCTCATTCTTCATCATTATAGTCACTACTTTAGTTTCAGGTTTGGAGACAGGTATTACCCTAAACCCCTCCCACTCCTTGGCCTCTTTCTTCAGATGATACCTCCTCCAGAATTCCTTCAACCCTTGGGATAATTTAAAACTGACGTCAAATTCAATATCTGTGACACTTGTTAGAGCATAAATATCTTGTGGGGTGAAATCCAACAACTGTTTAATTATGTTTCTGGCAACAAACCTGCGCCCCGGGAAATCCTCTCTCTCATTCTCCCACTTAATTTTAACTACATTTATTCTCTTATCAATCTGATCATCAGAGTCATCTTCCCTCTCACGTGCGAAGAACCTCCTCCCTTCCCAAACATTACCTCCAGCAGCCCTCTCACTCCCACCTTGCACATTGCTCTCCCCAGCAGAATAAACACCAGTTTTTCCCTCCCCTCCCCCACTCACTTGTATTGCATCAACCACATGCACCTCAGCTGCACCTCTCTCTGCAACTTGCTCCACACTGCCCCCAGCACTCACCGCATTCATTGCACTCACTCACCCTTCAGCCAAAGCAGCCTCATCACTCACATGCATTGCATTAATTGCATTAATTGCATCCACCTGCACCTCACTGCCCCCAGCACTCACAGCTGCTGCACACAGATTATCAGTATGGTTATCATTATCAGTATGGTTATCAGGATTATTTCCAACACTATTATATTGTGCAATGTCTGTAGCACTGCTACATTCAGCAACAGTTTTTGAAACCTCTGTTTCGTTAAGCAGTTCAGTAACTTTAAGCAGAGTCTCAGCAGTCACTTTGCCTTCCTGCATCTCCTTAAACCTCTGCAGGTTTCCATAAAGCTCCTTCCATGGCTCAATAACATTCAAAATGTCTTTAATGTAAGTCTCGGTCTCCTTCAAATCCTTATCAAGGAAAGTCAACTCCTGTAAAACCTGATTTCTCCTCTCTCCTTTCAGCGACTGCAGTTCATCTATCAGATTATCAATGTCTCTGTTTAAACAGTTTTGTTTATCTTCCAAACTCCTCAAGTCCTTAAATGCTTTAATAATAGTGTCATATTGTATCACAGTCTCATTCCCTTCACTCACTTCTGCTTTCCCCATGGGGGTCACAGTCATTACCTGCTCAGTGTCCAGGGCCACACGGTTTCCAGGCTCCTCACTGGCAGCCGCCATTTCCAGGTCTCCCAGAGCACTTTCTGCAACCTCTAGGGCCATACTGCACTCAGGCTCCATGTTGTCTGTAGCCATCTCCTGGTTGGTCAGAGCACTTTCTGCAACCTCCAGGGCCACACTGCTCCCAGGCTCCTCACTGTCAGCAGCCATCTTGCAGCCATCAGACTCCACTCTCTCCTCCTGGCTTGCCTCTGTTGTAGCTCCGCAGCTCCCTGCAGTCACTCCAACACCAGCCTCCAGTTCCACAGAGTCAGAGTCACTCTCCATGCCGCTTCTGGAACAGCTTTTTCTTTTCTTTTTCTTTCTTTTAATGGAGCAGGAAACCTTGCCCTTTGTTGTGCGTTCCACGGTCACCTCTATATTAGGATCAGTAGCAATCCTGCTACTGCCCAAACGGGTCTTCACTGAATAACTTGCAGGCATAGTCTCCTTCTTCCCCATGGAGTGGGGAAAGGCAATAAAAACAAAGCAGAAGTGTCTACAATACTAACCCCCAGACCCAGCCAGGCCTAGGAAAAAGCAACAACTGCACAGAGCTCTCCAAACACGTCCTCACAGTAGCAGTAGTGATTAGAAAATGGCCTCTGGGAAGGGGGTGTGACTGTGGGATAGCAGGTATAGTAGGGAGAGATGATGACTATAGTAACAGTGGATAATAGTCTCTGGGAAGGGAGTGTGACTGTGGGATAGCAGGTATAGTAGGGAGAGATGGTGCCTATAGTAACAGTGGGATAATAGTCTCTGGGAAGGGAGTGTGACTGTGGGATAGCAGGTATAGTAGGGAGAGATGGTGCCTATAGTAACAGTGGGATAATAGTCTCTGGGAAGGGAGTGTGACTGTGGGATAGCAGGTATAGTAGGGAGAGATGGTGCCTATAGTAACAGTGGGATAATAGTCTCTGGGAAGGGAGTGTGACTGTGGGATAGCAGGTATAGTAGGGAGAGATGATGCCTATAGTAACAGTGGATAATAGTCTCTGGGAAGGGAGTGTGACTGTGGGATAGCAGGTATAGTAGGGAGAGATGGTGCCTATAGTAACAGTGGATAATAGTCTCTGGGAAGGGAGTGTGACTGTGGGATAGCAGGTATAGTAGGGAGAGATGGTGCCTATAGTAACAGTGGGATAATAGTCTCTGGGAAGGGAGTGTGACTGTGGGATAGCAGGTATAGTAGGGAGAGATGGTGCCTATAGTAACAGTGGGATAATAGTCTCTGGGAAGGGAGTGTGACTGTGGGATAGCAGGTATAGTAGGGAGAGATGATGCCTATAGTAACAGTGGATAATAGTCTCTGGGAAGGGAGTGTGACTGTGGGATAGCAGGTATAGTAGGGAGAGATGGTGCCTATAGTAACAGTGGATAATAGTCTCTGGGAAGGGAGTGTGACTGTGGGATAGCAGGTATAGTAGGGAGAGATGGTGCCTATAGTAACAGTGGGATAATAGTCTCTGGGAAGGGAGTGTGACTGTGGGATAGCAGGTATAGTAGGGAGAGATGGTGCCTATAGTAACAGTGGATAATAGTCTCTGGGAAGGGAGTGTGACTGTGGGATAGCAGGTATAGTAGGGAGAGATGGTGCCTATAGCAGCACATGGATAATAGTCTCAGGGAAGTATAAGTAGCAAGTAAAATATAGTTTTAGGTGACATGGACTTTCTATCTACTTGGTAGTAGTATTTGCATTTTAGCAAGAGGTAAATATGTAGGAGTTACACTTTACATAAATAACAGGGCCCGTCTAAACAGATTTGAACCATTTTGCTGATACATACAGACTTGCCCAACTCTCATTTTCTCTACCCAATCTCTCTGCTTATGCAGTTACATTTATTTATTGAATTTTTAAGTGAACTCTGATTTGATGAGTCATGAAGAAATTGGTTCTAATGACGCCTCCTGCAGTCGCATATTCTGCTGTTTACTCCCTAGGCCTGCAGAAAATCATGGCATGTATTTTTGATCTTCTCCACAAGGGCAATTTGTAGTGGATGTTAAAGGCAGCGGAATTATGACACATTCTGTTCTGATGGCTGCACAATAAATATAGCAGGTAATGGGAATGCGTGTTTGCAATCACCTTATCCTGCTGCTCCATCTAGAGGCAAATATTTAGTACTACTGGTGTTGTAATGAATTATGTAAAAGAGTGGCACAATTTCATAATACACCTAGAAGGGCAGGTTTTTGTACATCATTATTAATACTCCATTATAATTCAGGAAGTCAATAAACCTTTTTTACATTTATTTTGTGTATGAGAGGAAACCAACACAGACACGGGAAGAACATGCAAACCCTTTGCTGGCTGGAATCAAACCTACGACCTCAGGACTTTGACACAAGCACTGCACCATGTTTGTATCCTTCACATGAGACACCCCTTATTTTAAACAACTGAAAGTTTAAACTAAAGGAGAAGTTAACCTTTAAAAAAAAAAAACTTGTAATGTGTTTTCAAAATGATTATGCCTATTTCTGGTCTGTAATTCAAAAACTGCCAGGTTGTTGGCAGTGTGAACCTTCGTGTGAACCTTCGATTCGTCTGACTTTATCTTTACGTCTATCACCAGCTTTAAACCTACCAGATCTACCTACCACTCCCCTCTATATCCAGCTTGTGGGTTTGTTACCTGGCAAGATAAGTTAATTTTTTTTTAATCATTTGAGGGGCATTCCACATTTATTTTAGGGTGGGCTCATGTCTAGGACATTAGAGGATCTCGTTTGTCTTTATTTTGCTTCCTTGGGCATGTGTAATAATAAGTGGCCACTTCAAGCATTTGCACCATCTCTAATAAAGACATATATATGGGCTACTGCTCTATTTAAATTGACTTAAGTGTAAGGGGCAGATTTACTCGAGGGCGAAGTGGCAAACGCTGGTGACAATTTGCCAGCATTACCACTCACAGGGACTTTGCCGATTTAATGATGGGCGCCAGTGTTGGACTGGGACACCAGGGGCCCACCCAAAAACCTTTAACATGGGGCCCATCAATTAATCTTAAACCAGGGGCCCACTCTTAGTACTATTATTCTTCCTTTCCTCACTCATCTATTCTCCTTTTCTTTACATACTATAATCTATTATTCCATCTATTTAGCCACTTTGTTTTCATAGAAATAGGGAATGGCCATGAAATAGGCCAAATGTTTAGCAGCATGAGGGCCCACTGACACCTTGGCCCACCGGGACTTTTCCTGGTATCCCTGTGGGCCAGTCCAACACTGATGGGCGCAGGCACCAATTCACTAGCGAAAGAGATAGACGCTGGCACTCATTCGAACTCTATTGGCAGGCGAAAATTCGCTCTGGCGAATGGACGTTACTTTGCAAATTCACTAAAATGTGGATTTTACTGAACGTTACCTTTTTCGCCAGACTTGCCTTGATCAGCTCAGACCAGACGAAGTGCATTGGAGTGTATAGATCTTCCTCAATCTTCTGTTACTTACATCATATTTTTTAGTGGAAAAAGCTTCTAAGTCCAAAAAACGCTGGCGTCTTTTCCTTTTTTCAGAATGAGCCTGCAAAAGTCCTTAAATTTGTCTGGGGTAACCGGGTTCCCCCATACATTTTCTAACATATGGAACATAAACTATACAGTGGGCTCATGTGTAGGACAATATAACAACTCTATTTTTATTTTATTAATGTTACCTGGACTTGTGTAATGTAATGTATTTGCTGCAACATATACGTCCATTCAACTTTAAATTTCCCACCGTATGCAAATCAACCTGAATGCAAGACCTCTAGCAAATTTTTGCTAGGCAGAAACTAACGCTAGTGCATCTTCATATGCTCGAATTGCCGAAGTAACGTCCGCCGTCCAGGATGAAACTCTGCATTTCAGTAAATTTGCATTGTCTCATCGAAATTTTCGCCTGGCGAATTGTGGTGATGGGTGCGAAGTGGTCGCTGGTGACTTTTTGCCCTTAAATAAATCTGCCCCTATGTGTTTTAACAAAGTTTTGCTAGGCGATGAACGGTAATGAAAGTTCGCTATGTAATGCTCGAGCTGATAACGTTTTGCTGGTGGCGAGACGTAACTTTGCATTGTGATGAATTAGCATATGCGCTGCAAATTAACGTGGCGTGAAGTGTGGTGGAGTCGTCCGAAGTGAAAATTCACCCTTTAGTGAATTTGCCCCTATGCATTTTCTCAGCTGTCTAGGGGAATATTTATCAAAGAGTTAGAGATCACCACAGTCCTCTAGAGTGAAATTCTGCCACTCTACATTCATTTCTATGGGATTTTTAAAAGAGTATTTATCAATGGGTGAATGTTCATCCTTTGATAAATACACCTTAGAATCCCATTGAAATGAACGGAGAGTGTCAGAATTTCACTCTAGAGGACTGTGGTGATCTCTAACTTCACTCTTAGATAAATATACCCCCTAGAGTTCAGCCAGGCTTGCAGGGATGGGGCTGTGCTATGGGATACTGATAAGATCTTGTGTGGGAAGGAATCAGCAGGCAGTGAGGGGAGGGTGAGGTTTCTTTTCTAGGCTCAGAACCATATGTGTATTTAAACATGCATTTGTTGTTTGGTGCTGTTTTATGAAAAAACCCAGTGGGCCCCGTCTCTTTTGGGCCCCACCAGCCCAGATCCACCCCCTGAACTCCATCTCTCTGCACTCCCTCCCTGAACCCGGTCGTGATCATGCGCTTGCGTGTACGATCGCTTGGGGGGTAGAGTGCAAAGAGGACTTTGCAGCTGGGGGGCATGGCCGATGGTATGGGGGTCCCTGAGGCTGCAGACCTTGGACGCCTAGTCCGACAATGTAAGTGTTAACTGATGTCATTGTACCCCCTAGGACTCTTCCAATAAAAGTAGTTTCTGCACACACTGACCTATTCCTCTGTGCTCAGTCTTGATCTCTGTCCCATAGGCCAGAATGAAATCAAGTAACTCTAACATTAACATGGTATAACTCCCAACTGGACAGCCCCGATTTTGACAGCTCCGCCTGCAGTCCCAGATTTTTATTAAAAAAGTTTCTCTTTGATCTCCTGCACTGATACCAGAAACAGATACAAAGTCTCTAAAACTTAATTAAAATAAGTAGCTTTTTTGGCCCAGAACACTCAGCACCTGTACTTAGATACATTTGTAATAATTATGATAAGCAAAAATAAAATACAATTGTTATTTAAGATAAGCAAGTCTCTTGGGAGAACTGAGATGGGCAGCTTACAGGGCAATTTTACCTTCATTTGCAAAACTGTTAGCACACATAAAACATGGCCCTTGAAGCTTTCAAATTTTGTAAAATGGACATGGTAATAAGGGGTGTGATCATTAAATGGGCATGGTCAAAACATTTTGACACTCTATGCGTGCCAGATCTTTTTGTCCCCCTTTTGGGAGGTATGCCATGGGAACTCAAATAGGGATGTAGCGAACGTCGGAAAAAATGTTCGCGAACTTCCGGACAAAAATGCGAACGGTTAACGAACGTCGCGAACCCCATAGACTTCAATGGGAAGGCGAATTTTAAAAGCTAGAAAATACATTTCTGTCCAGAAAAATGATTTTAAAGTTGTTTAAAGGGTGCAACGACCTGGACAGTGGCATGCCAGAGGGGGATCAAGGGCAAAAATGTTTCTGAAAAATACATTGTTGACACAGCGCTGCGTTTTGTGCTGTAAAGGGCAGAAATCACACTACGTCACTCAGGTGATGTTTCTGGACACGGAATGTGAACAAGCTCACACAGCTAGGTGGCAGTTGTTTGAAAATGAAGAACACACTGAGCAAACAAATTGAAACAATGCCTGCAAGGTCAACGTATAGACTACAGCAGTGGATACGGAATATATTATTGCTGCTTGAAAAACATCACTCAGGTGGTGTTTCTGGAGACGGTATTATTATTGATATTTAGACAGAATGTGAACAAGCTCACACAGCTAGCTGGCAGTTGTTTGAAGAACACACTGGGCAAATAATGCCTGCAAGTGCACTACTATTGGTGCACTACTATGAAGAACAGCAAACAGCACTGGACACGTTAAAGAACAGTGAGATAAGTAAAATAAAAAAAATATATATATATTAAAAAAAAAAAATTACTCTGGTTGGTGCTGAACTACTAGGAGCAGCACACCAGTCCCACTCCCCAACACAGCTAGACTAATAGCACTGGGCTCTTATAGTAGCAAAGTAAAAAAACAAAAAAGAAAATAAAAGCAGTCCTTACAAGGACTATTGGGTTACAGGCAGCAGTCAGCAGATGAGAGATCAGCAGCAGTGCCCACAGCAGCTACATACAGAGCACTGCAGTAGAAGGTAGATTACTAGCCAGCAAAGCTACCTAACCTAAAATGTCCCTCAAATCCCTGCAGAGTTCTGTCCCTACAATACAGAGCAGTATCAAGTAGATTACTAGCCAGCAAAGTTAAGCTGGCCATAGATGTTTTTTAAAAGATCAGATCCTGATCGTCAGACCATGATCTTCTCAGAACGATCGTACGATCGTACGAATCTACCATCAACTAAAAAGACCAATTTACCAGGAAAACAAAGGGGAGCTGCCTGCTTGGCCCTGCAAACATAGAGAGATTGCACTGGGACCGACAAAGATTTTTTGACCTGGCCGATCAATTTCCTGACAGATGTCGGCCGAAAAATCGTAAGATGTACGATCGTTCGAATACCACTAACCGCACGATAATTTCGAAGGATTGGTCGGGCTTCCCTAAAATCGGTCGTTCGGCAAGAAGAATCGTCGCGTCTATGGGGACCTTTACTATCAACTGTCCCTCAAATCACTAAACAGCTCTCTCCCTACACTAGCTCTTCCAAGCACACACAGGCAGAATGAAAAAACGCTGCAGGGCTTCAGTTTATATATGGAAGGGGAGTGGTCCAGGGGGTGTGGGGGTGGTCCAGGAGGGAGAGCTTCCTGATTGGCTGCCATGTATCTGCTGGTCTGGGGTGAGAGGGCAAAAATAAGCGCCAGCTATGGCGAACCCAAATTGGCGAACGTCGCGCAACGTTCGCGAACATTCGGCGGACGCGAACACCCGATGTTCGTGCGAACTAGTTCGCGGGCGAACAGTCCGCGACATCCCTAAACTCAAACAACATCATGCTTTTTAATGCCTGTTGGTACAGAACCTCAATCGAAACTATAGGAAAGCTTCTCTGTTGAAAGAGCTAACCCAATTAAAGAAATTACTATATATATATATATATATATATATATATATATATATATATATATATATATATATATATATATATAAATATATATATATATATATATATTGGTAATATAGATGATACCCGCACTCCTTCACAATATATCGTTTTCCGGGTGCTTGGCCAAAATAATATGTAGAAGATAATTATGAAGAGGACCAGCACTCTGTTTCCAAAACACAATCATTTATTGTAGTGTCACAGCAAAGCATTGGGCTGAGGCTAAACACAGTCCGACGTCAATCAGATATATGCCGATAGAGCAGGCCACTAAAAGGGTGAGAGGAGGTGATTATGACAATATGCTGCTCAAAAGAGAGGCATTTTGGATACATGAGTTGGACTGTGTAGCAACCAAGGGGTTAAATGGGCAACAAGTACTTAGCTGTTTTTTAACCTAAAGTAGACTCTTTTTCCCTACCAGACAGACATTATTTTTTAATCGATAGTAACATGTTGCAAATGTAAATGTTTAGTGATACATAAATTGCAGACATATGACAAAGATTTTTTATTTGCAGATGATGTTACAATGTATTTGCTGATTCTGGAAATGTAGTGAGCGATACTGGAACTTTGAAAGTGATTTTTTATGGACTTGACACATGGATATTTCACTCTCGAGACTGAGGTGACACCTAGTGGTGGATTTATTTATATATTTTAATGGCTGATATCACCTATCTTCAACATGGTTTTAATGTTTTACACTAATTGAATAATTGTATTGGTAATGACGTAATTTTCGGCACCTTTTTTGGAGGGTTTATGGGTATTTAAATGTTTGATTTAACACACAGCACTTTATCCTTGATAAAGGCCCCAAAGTGGGCCGAAACGTTGGAGACACTGTGACACTACAATAAATTATTGTGTTTTGGAAACGAGTGCTGGTCCTCTTCATCATTTATATATATATATATATATATTGTGGTATGGTGACAAAAAGGTCCCCAGTTTCCTGGGGAAAAGTGATTGATGGTATGTATGTTGGGCCACGGATTCTCAGATATTGTTACTGAGGTGAGACCAGTAGTGCTCTTAGCAGAGAAACACTATGTCTCTCTGCAAGGTTTTTGTAATTGTTGATCCGGGACTGGTCTTACTGGGAACCCGCAAGAGTAGGGTGGGGCGGATTCCCAAATCCGTAGGCCAGGTTTTCAAGAGGCCCTAGGCCTATTTAGTACACCTGATGCTGAGCAGCAGTGCTGAATGTGTGTGAGACAAACTGCTGGTATTGCTCAGCTTCAGGAGAGAAAGCAAAGCATTTATTTTGTGTTAGCCAGGAGGCTGGATATTTCTGTTAAACTGCTGTTTTTTTGGTTACCTTCCCCCTGCGTGGGGAAACTTCTGCAGCCGCTGGAAAATAAACGCGGGCAGGAAGCTCTTAAACTGATCCTGGTGTGTGAAGTCGCCTCTTTTGCAGCCTACCAGCGAGTGAACCCCCACAATTGGTGTTTCGGATGCGGGCAGCGATTGCCACACGCGGAAGTTGCCAAACCACAGTAAGTCTCCTGTGAGTATTGTGCGGACTGTATAGCTTATAAGTGGGATTTAAAGAGACAGTGCACTTAAAAGTTGTGAAATGGAGGATGTCCTCAAGGCTTTGCTGCAGTGCACTGCAACTTTACAGAAGGCCCACCAGGAGAGCCAGTTGCTACAGCAGCAGTGTAACGCCACCAGCAGGAGGCAAATCGTCTGTTGGAGGCCCAGATCACTGCACTGGCGCAGGCTGCAGAGAAAGATCGGCAGCTGCAAATTGAGGTGGTAAAACAACTGACAGCCAGGGTCTCTGGGGATGCTGCCCTAGTCCCTGGAGTGCCACGCTCCATCCCAGGCAGCCACCTCCTGCGGAGAATGACTGGGCAAGATGATGTGGAGGCCTTCCTCTGTACCTTTGAGAGGACGGCGGAGCAGCAAGCCTGGTCGAGGGAGCAATGGGCGATGATTGTTGCACCACTACTAGTGGGGGATTCCCAGAAAGCTTTTTATGACCTGTCCTCCGAGGACGCAAGGGACTATGACAAGCTGAAGTCTGAAATCCTGCGGAGACTGGGAGTAACCACCTCTGTGAGGGCACAGCGGGTCCACAGTTGGGAATTTAAGGTTAAGGGGTCACCCCGCTCCCAGATGTATGATCTCATTAACCTTGTGAAACGCTGGCTGCAGGCGGAAATTCTTTCCGCGCCTCAGATTGTGGAAAGGGTCACAATGGACCGATACCTGAGAGCGCTTCCACCTGAATTACGCCGGTGGGTAAGTCAAGCCGACCCAAATACAGCAGACCAGTTGGTGGAACTGGTGGAGCGATACCTTGCCGCTGAGGACTTCACTACGCGGGCGGTGCCCACATCGAAGAGGACTCCTGCAGTGGACCGATCCAAGAAGTCGGCTACAGTGGAAAAGCTCAGCCCAGAGGACCCCGGTAACCCAGGTCTAGACCCGACAAGAGGAAGACCCCGTGGAGACAGCCCCCGCCAGACCCGAGGAGCTCCCCAGTGCTGGAGGTGCAGAGAGTGGGGACATATTGCCGCCAACTGCCCAGCTGATCCAGAACCCATGGAGTGTGGAACGGAGGGGAAATTGTCTCTGTTCGCTCGACCAGGTCTCGTTGCGGATCCTGATGTACCAACTTGTGTCGTCCAGATTGGTAACGCACTGTGAATGCATTATTAGACACAGGTAGCTTAGTCACACTGGTAAACACAACAGCTCCTGAAGGACTGTCCTTTAACGCAGCGTCAAGTAGGAGTCTCGTTGCGGATCCTGATGTACCAACTTGTGTCGTCCAGATTGGTAAGCGCACTGTGAATGCATATTAGACCACAGGTAGCTTAGTCACACTGGTAAACACACAGCTCCTGAAGGACTGTCCTTTAACGCCAGCGTCAAGTAGGAGTGGTGTGTGTACATGGGGACTGTAAGAAATACCCCACAGCCTTAGTGACTTTTGTGACCCCCGCAGGGACTGTGTGCCATGAAGTGGCAGTGTCTCCCATACTCTTGCACAGTGTAATTTTGGGCAGAGACTTTCCCTTATTTCGTGAACTGTGCCAGGAGCAAGCTCCAGAGACTGAGAAAAGTTTTGAGCATGGTGAGGTGAGACCCCACCCTATTGAACTGGATACTTCTATAGAAACTGTTAAGGACAATAGAGTATCTGGGGGAGAGAAAACAGAACCACCCATGTCAGGTGTTATTGTAAGTGGTACCGAGGATGGGTTGGAAGATAGTGAGTTGTTTCCCTTAGCTGTATTAGCTGGTGAATCTGAGGTAACTGCGGAGACCATTGAGGAACCTAGCATGCCTGAGCTAGAGGTCTCCCGGGATAACTTCGGAACTGCCCAGCTAAGGGACCCAACACTCACTAAAGCTTGGGAAAATGTCAAGGTTAAAAAATGGGAACCCCGAAAATCCTGGGGTAGATTGTGTATTTCCCCACCTTGCTGTACAAAATGACTTGCTTTACCATGTGGATAAGGTTCGAGGAGAGATTGTGGAACAGCTAGTGGTCCCACAGCCGTATAGGAGAACAGTTCTCAATCTGGCCCATTCTCATCCACTAGGTGGCCACCTAGCGTATGAGAAAACCAAAGACAGAATGCTACAGAGGTTCTTTTGGCCGGGGGTACATGCAGATGTAAAGAACTATTGTGAATCATGCCCCGAGTGTCAGAAATCGGCCCCAATGCCCCATTTTCGCAGCCCATTAGTTCCCTTACCCGTAATCGAAATCCCGTTTGATCGTATTGCCATGGACTTGGTAGGGCCACTAATAAAATCTGCTAGGGGGCATCAGTATATTTTGGTAGTCATGGACTACGCCACTCGGTATCCAGAGGCTGTCCCCTTAAGGAACACCTCTTCAAAGACCATAGCTCGAGAGCTGTTCCACATGTTCACCCGCACAGGAATTCCAAAAGAGATCCTTACAGATCAGGGGACTCCCTTCATGTCTAGGGTGATGAAGGAATTGTGCAGGTTTCTCCAAATAAAACAGTTACGCACATCTGTGTATCATCCCCAAACTGACGGGTTGGTGGAAAGGTTCAACAAGACCCTTAAGGGGATGTTAAAAAAAGTGGTGGATAAAGATGGGAGGAACTGGGATTGTTTACTTCCATATCTCATGTTTGCCATTAGAGAAGTCCCACAGGCCTCTACAGGGTTTTCACCCTTTGAGTTGTTGTATGGCCGCCACCCACGAGGGCTGTTGGACGTGGCAAAGGAGACATGGGAGTCTGAAGCCACCCCACACAAAAGTGTCATAGAGCATGTTGCAGACATGCAGGACCGTCTTGCAAAAGTAATGCCCCTTGTGAGAGAACATATGCTTCAGGCCCAGCAAGCTCAAAGCCGCATATATAATAGATCGGCTCGTGTCCGAACATTCCATCCTGGGGACAGGGTGTTAGTCCTGGTTCCTACGGTGGAAAGTAAGTTCCTGGCCAAATGGCAAGGCCCCTACGAGATTATAGAACACGTAGGGGACGTTAATTATAAGGTGTCCCAACCAAACAAGCGGAAAAAAGAGCAGCTCTACCATGTTAACTTAATTAAGCCCTGGAAGGATAGGGAATCGCTGTCCGCCTGTCCTGCAGTTGTAGAGGTAAAGATCCCACAGGTGCCTGAGGTAAAAGTGGCTGAGACCCTCACTAACAGTCAGAAGCAGGAGATGAAAGAGTTTCTGATCCGGAATAGACAAATATTCTCAGACCAGCCTGGGCTTACTGATATTATTAAACATGACATTATAACTGGACCTGGGGTTAAAGTCAATGTTAAACCTTACAGGATACCCGAGGCACGACGCCAGGCAGTGACAGAGGAGATTAGAAGGATGTTGGAGCTGGATGTAATTGAGGAGTCCCATAGTGAATGGTCCAGCCCCATTGTCCTTGTCCCAAAACCGGATGGTAGCATCCGATTTTGCAATGACTTCAGAAAGTTAAATGAGGTCAGCAAGTTTGATGCATATCCAATGCCCCGGGTCGACGAACTGATAGAAAGGCTAGGGCAGGCCCGCTACATTACCACCCTAGATCTTACCAAGGGGTATTGGCAGGTACCCCTCACTGAAGGGGCCAAAGAGAAGACTGCGTTTTCCACTCCTGAGGGGCAGTGGCAATATAAACGCTTACCGTTTGGCTTACATGGGGCCCCAGCAACGTTCCAGAGAATGATGGACCGCATTCTCAAACCACATCAAGGATATGCTTCAGCTTACCTGGACGATGTGGTTATCTTTAGCCCAGACTGGGAAAGTCATTTGCCCCGGGTACAAGCGGTCCTTGACTCTATCTGGAAGGCGGGTCTGACAGCAAATCCCAAAAAGTGTGCAATGGGGTTAGAAGAGGCCCGTTATTTGGGGTATGTGATTGGAAGAGGGGTAGTCAAGCCACAGGTGTCCAAAATTGAGGGAATTCAGGAGTGGCCCCGGCCCAAATCCAAGAAGCAAGTCAGGGCCTTTCTTGGGATAGTGGGATATTACAGGAGGTTTGTCCCCAATTTTGCCACCCTAGCAGCCCCGCTTACTGACCTCACAAAAGGGACTAAAGCTGGAACAGTTACATGGACCCCAGAGGCAGAGGAAGCTTTTCTAAACTTGAAGGCATCCCTGTGCAGATACCCTGTGCTGATAGCTCCTGACTTCAAGAAAGAGTTTCTTGTACAGACTGATGCTTCTGAAGTTGGGTTAGGGGCTGTTCTGTCACAAGTAGTGAATGGGGAAGAACACCCAGTAGCATACCTAAGCAGGAAGCTAACCCCCGCTGAACGCAGGTATGCCATTGTAGAGAGAGAGTGCCTGGCCATCAAGTGGGCACTGGAGAGCTTGAGATACTATCTGTTAGGGAGGCAGTTCAAACTTGTCACTGACCATGCCCCACTTAAATGGATGGCCCAAAATAGGGAAAAGAACGCCAGGGTCACCAGATGGTTCTTGTCCCTTCAAAATTTCAAGTTCTCAGTAGAACATAGACCTGGAAAGATGCAAGGGAATGCAGATGCTCTCTCCAGGGTACATGCATTGGTGGCATACTGTGCTCAGCCCTACGGGCTTGAGCAGAGGGGGGGGATATGTGGTATGGTGACAAAAAGGTCCCCAGTTTCCTGGGGAAAAGTGATTGATGGTATGTATGTTGGGCCACGGATTCTCAGATATTGTTACTGAGGTGAGACCAGTAGTGCTCTTAGCAGAGAAACACTATGTCTCTCTGCAAGGTTTTTGTAATTGTTGATCCGGGACTGGTCTTACTGGGAACCCGCAAGAGTAGGGTGGGGCGGATTCCCAAATCCGTAGGCCAGGTTTTCAAGAGGCCCTAGGCCTATTTAGTACACCTGATGCTGAGCAGCAGTGCTGAATGTGTGTGAGACAAACTGCTGGTATTGCTCAGCTTCAGGAGAGAAAGCAAAGCATTTATTTTGTGTTAGCCAGGAGGCTGGATATTTCTGTTAAACTGCTGTTTTTTTGGTTACCTTCCCCCTGCGTGGGGAAACTTCTGCAGCCGCTGGAAAATAAACGCGGGCAGGAAGCTCTTAAACTGATCCTGGTGTGTGAAGTCGCCTCTTTTGCAGCCTACCAGCGAGTGAACCCCCACAATATATATATATATATATATATATATATATATATATATATATATATATATATAAATAAATTACAATTTACAAAAAGCACTTAAAGCTCAGTGCATCATTTAGGCCTAATGGTTCCAGTGTATTCAATGCATCTATCCATTTGGCCTCCTGTTGGAGTAACATTCTCTTCCTATCCCCACCCCTACTTGGAGCAGGGACCTCCTCCAATACTTGCCATCTCAGGCTAGCGCTGTTGTGCTTATTTTCAAAAAAATGTTTTCCCACCGGAGTATGGGTTTTAATTTCTTTTGGATTATAATTTGTTATCGACAAAGAAGGCAATTCCCTGACAACTGATTTATATAGCAAACCTACTGAACGGAATAACATGTTGCATAGGACTAGCTATCATACACCTAGCACCCTGAAAGGTATACCTAAGGGACAATTTCTTAGGATAAGATGGATAGCTTCCGATGATCTGAAGTATCTTAATAGTGCTAATGGTTTAATTGAGAAGTTTGTAGCAAGAGGCTATGACAGACAGACATTAACCCAAGTACGTGATGAAGTCTTTAAGGTTAAAAGGGAATCCTTACTTCACAAAACAAATAGTAAAAAAGAATCAACACGCTTCCCTTTTGTGTCTACGTATGGCCCAAATAGTAAAACAATGCAAAACCTACTTTGTCATTACTGGCCTATTATACAGAAAGACCCTTCTTTGGGAAAATACTGCAAAGACCTCCCCATTTTTTCCTACAAACGGGGAAGGAACCTAGTTGACAGATTAGTCAAGTCTGACCTGAGATGTAAACAGAAAACCACGAGATTCCTAGGCACTCCCAAAGTAGGTACTTTTCCATGTTTAAACTGTGGCTGCTGCAACTCCATTATTAAAGGGGAATACATAACCCACCCATTACGAGGTAATAAAATTAAAGTAAAACAATACGCAACTTGCAATACGGACTTTGTCATATATGGCCTTAAATGCCCTTGCGGCAAGATGTATGTAGGTCAGACATCTAGAAAAATACGTGTAAGGATCAATGAGCACAAAAGGTCGATAACAAATTATAATCCAGAAGAAATTAAAACCCATACTCCGGTGGGAAAACATTTTTTTGAAAATAAGCACAACAGCGCTAGCCTGAGATGGCAAGTATTGGAGGAGGTCCCTGCTCCAAGTAGGGGTGGGGATAGGAAGAGAATGTTACTCCAACAGGAGGCCAAATGGATAGATGCATTGAAGACACTGGAACCATTAGGCCTAAATGATGCACTGAGCTTTAAGTGCTTTTTGTAAAT
This sequence comes from Xenopus laevis, assembly GCF_017654675.1. Taxonomy (NCBI): domain Eukaryota; kingdom Metazoa; phylum Chordata; class Amphibia; order Anura; family Pipidae; genus Xenopus; species Xenopus laevis. Next base: position 120,820,322 of record NC_054380.1, on the reverse strand, counting down.
TGTAATCTATTTATTTATTTTTTCAGCTTGTTTACAATACCGCATGGACTGTTAGTGACTTATAAGGTAGGAGACTACCTACAACTGTAATCTGCAGCATTTAATGAATGTTTAAATGTTTACTATTACTGTATCTGTAGTGCAATATTGGAGTAGGCCTGAAGATGGCAGTACTCTACAAGAGATTTTTTGTTACAATGTATATGTATGTGTCTAGCCACATGGGAATGGACACTCTTGTTGTTTTGATGGTTTTAAAAGGGTTTGGGTTACCCACAGCATTTGTACAAGCACCTGAGGAAGGGCCATTGGGCCCGAAACATGTCGTGCACTGGTTTTGAATAAATGAATCACTAATCAGCAATTGGTTCTCCAGAGCTTATTCTTTATATTGTGAAAGTCACTAGGTCTGGCGGTGCCTAACTCTGAAGTTGAACCAAACTAAACAACGAAAGGACTACATCATCCAACAATTCATATCTTAAATCCAGCAAGTGTCCAGAGCAGCACAAACAAGAGTTTGAGTCTTGGGCTGATCCTGACACTGTTCCTCTGTTAATCATTATCATCATCATCATCATCATCATTTATTTATATAGCGCTGTCAAGATACGCAGTGCTTTACTGCAGTTATAGCAAACAGGGAATAAATGGTGGATAACAAACAAGGATTACAGAGTACAATAGGGTGAGAAGGACCTAGAGATTAGAGTTTACAAACTAAAGGTTAGGGTACAATTGAGACATTAGGATTACATAAACACTTTGTCATTTTTGATACAGCAATGATTAATTAAGGTACATCGAATAAGCCTCTTTAAACAGGTGGGTTTATAATCATTATTATAATTCTATATTTAAACAGCACAATTGGTCATCGCTGAAATAAATTACGCTAAATCAGCTAAGAAAAGTGTGTGTGTCTCCTTAAAAATACCTAGGGGTACCAACATTACTATAATTATCCAGACACCTGCCTGTCCAACATCTCATTGCCAAATCAGTATGTTGTATACCTACTACCTACTCTACTGGAAAGGTTTTCCACTAGAAGTTGTAACATCGTTGGTGGGATTTACTCCCATTCAGTCACAAATAGCATTTCTGAGGTTGGGTATTTATGTTGGGGACCAAACTTGGCTCACTGTCTAGTTAGATGAAGTTCAAGGCCAGTCAAATTCTTCCACTACCATCTCAGTGAAGCCATTCATTATAGACCTAGTTGGGGATATTATTGAGCTGAAAGAAGAAAAAGCCTCCCCTCAAACTGTTGCCACAAAGCAGAAAACATTGAATTATCAGGGCCCTTAGTCCAAACCATGAAAAAGGTCCCCAACTATTTATCCTCCTCCACTGAAATTTACAGTGGACATTACAAATTCAGAAAGGTAAAGTTCTCCTGGCATCCCAAAATATTAGATTTATCCATTAAGCAGGGGCGTTTCTACTATGAGGCAAGGCAATGCCTCAGGCAGCAGTTACTCCCCGAACAAAGGCAGTCTCTATAAAAAGATATTGCATAAAACAGCTCATATATAAAACCCTACTTCATGTAAATAAACCATTTTCATAATAATATACTTTTTTAGTAGTATGTGCCATTGGGTAATCATAAATAGAAAATTGCCATTTTAAAAAATAAGGGCCGCCCCCTGGGATCGTAGGATTTACGGTGCACACAAACAAACCAACAAACCATACATGTTAGGTCACATGAATCAATTAACACACAGAGTTATGTCTTTTGCTTCCATACTTCTTCCTGTTACAGTTAGAGCTGCAGTATTTCTGGTCAGGTGATCTCTGAGGCAGCACAGAGACCATCACGAAATGGTGGTTCAAGGCAAGAGATGTGAAAGGACAATATTTACTTAAATATATGTACCAGTTTGGTAAAATTCTTTAATATGCCACTTAACAAACTATAGGGCAAATTTACTTAAGGTCGAATATCGAGGGTTAATTAACCCTCGATATTCGACTGGCGAAGTTAAATCCTTCGACTTCGAATATTGAAGTCGCAGGATTTAGCGCTATTCGTTCAATTGAACGATCGATTAAATCCTTCGATCGAACGATTTAATCCTTCGAATCGTTTGAATCATTACTTTTATTTTGGGGCTCCACATGCCAAATACTTTTATAATTCAAAGCATATTGTTCATATGTTCAGAGGTAACAATATTAAGCTGTTTTAGCTTTCTAACCAAGTGGGAGATACGTCATCTGTGCTACATTTAACAAAGAGAAAGCCTACTTTACAAATATTTTCAGGGATCAACCTGTTGCTACGGGCCTTTCTAAATGTAACGTATGCTGATCTCTGGTGTGGCGCTTTAAAAACATATCTTTTTTTGGGGGGGCTTTGGGTTTCTGAAGCACTGGGGAGAGACAGGGCATTACAAATCTCTTGCATTTCATGGTTACAATATATATATATATATATATATATATATATATATAATACACAAAAGCTATGAATATCTTGTAAATGATATCCTTATAAACGGTGAGTTCTGATGTCATCAGTTATAAACGGTGAGTTCTGATGTCATTTCTGTCACATGACTCACTGAAACTTGTGTATTATAATAAATAAAGTACCCCAGTTGCAAAATATGAGGATATTAGAAGTTACCTTGGAGTTCCATGACCTGTATAAAAACACTCGGTCACGAAACTCCTCTGTAACCTATAATATCCTTATATTTTACAATAGGGTACTTTATTCACTATATATTTCTCAGCATTATTAAAGAGGTGGTTCACCTTTCATTGAATTTTTTGTATGTTAAAGAAAGGTTAATTTTAAGCAACTTTTCAAATGGCCTTAATTTTTTCTTTATAGTTTTTAAATTATTTGCCTTCTTCTCCTGACTTTCTCTGGCTTTCAAATGGGGGTCAACGAACCCATCTAAAAAATAGATGCTCTTTAAAGCTACAAATGTATTGTTATTGCTGCTTTTTATTACTCATTTTTCTATTCAGGCCTCTCCTATTCATATTTAAGGTTGCCACCTGTCCGTTTTTTTTTCAGTTCCATTGGTTTCAGATAGTTCACCAGAAATAAAGACTTTTTTTGAGGTTACTTTCTATTTGTGACTTTTTAATATTGAAGTGTAAAGTTTAATTTTTCACCTTCGAAAGCAGCTCTGGGAGGGGGGTAACTGTTCTAAATTTGATACATTTAGTTGATAGATGTTATCTTTATCCCTCTGAGTTTCATTAAAGGCAGCTGCTAGAATTGATACAATAGTTGCTAATATTCAGAGCCAGGCGAAACTTCGCTCCAGCGTACATGCGCGAAAATGCCGTGCGCGCATGCACAAAAGTGCATTTACGCAAAAGGCACCAGCGGCAGTCGGGGAGCGACGGGACACTGGGTAGGCGAAAGAGCAGGTATGTGACTGGCGCCCCCTCAGCTTTGCGCCCTCATCACGTGCCTACTCTGCCTACCCCTAGTTCCGGCCCTGCTAATATTCCACAGATATTGCTGAGAAATCAATCAACTAAATGTATCAATTAAATGGAGCAAATTGTAACAGTTCAGATGCTCCTGGATCACTGAGCTGCCAGACTTAAACCATAGACACTAGTCATGTGCGGGTCAGGATTTCCCGGTTGCTTTTATAGACCCCCTGCCGACCTGCCCCACCAATGACGTTACAAAAGGGGTGGAGCGAGCAGGTGCAGAGTCTAAAAAAGACGTACCCGGAAGTCGGCATTTGATGGTGGTGGGACGGGGAGAGCAGGAGAAGAGCTCAACCCGCCCGCCACCCGTGAGGAATCGTGCAAGGTCGGCCCGAACCTGCCCGCGGGTATCAAGTCGGGGAAAACATCACTAATAGTCACGGGAATAAATAAAAGATGGAAAGCAATTGAAGAAAGTCTTAGTTTATGATGAACTGAAAACAACTCAACTGAAAAAGTGTTTGGAAGGTGAACAACCAACCCTGTTACTGATTTGTACAGTGGTGCTTTTAATTAGATTCCTGTTGGATCAATTGAATTTTGGGTCAGATTTTGGTCAGCTGGATCACATAGATAGAACATGCATGAACTCACAATGATTTCCTCTGCATAATGAGTTATTACTATTAACTTATTATTATCAACATGTATTTTTAGAGCGACAAAATATTGAATTACATACATATAACATACAGAGTTCCATACATAACAACCAGTACCGGATACAATGACGAGGAAGGCCCTGTGCAAAAGAGCTTAAGGGATACTGTCATGGGAAAAAAAATTGAATCCGTTAATAGTGCTGCTCCAGCAAAATTCTGCACTGAAATCCATTTCTCAAAAGAGCAAAGATTTTTTATATTCAATTTTGAAATCTGACATGGGGCTAGACATTTTGTCAATTTCCCAGCTGCCCCTGGTCATGCTTTCTGGCAGGCTGCTGTTTTTCCTTCTCAATGTAACTGAATGTGTCTCAGTGAGACATGGGTTTTTACTATTGAGTATTGTTCTTAGATCTACCAGGCAGCAGTTATCTTGTGTTAGGGAGCTGCTATCTGGTTACCTTCCCATTGTTCTTTTTGGTTCTGTTTGGCTAATGCAGGGGGGAAAGGGAGGGGGGTGATATCACTCCACCTTGCAGTACAGCAGTAAAGAGTGATTGAACTTTATCAGAGCACAAGTCACATGACTTGGGGCAGCTGGGAAATTTACAAAATGTCTAGCCCCATGTAAAATTTCAAAATTGAATATAAAAAAACCTGTTTGCTCTTTTCAGAAATGTATTTCAGTGCAGAATTCTGCTGGAGCAGCACTATTAACTGATTCATTTTGGATTTTTTTTTTTTCCCATGACAGTATCCCTTTATAATCTAAAGGGGAAGGGAATGAAACACAAGGTGTGGCAGCAGGCAAGATCAGTTTGACTTCATACATAAGAATGTTGAACCAAATGGGTGATCTGCTGGAACTTTCAGTTCAAATTGTATGATACAGCTAAACCAGACATTTAACTGTCGCACTGCACTGAAAATGTTAGTAATTGCTGACATGGAATAGTCTGGGCCTGTATATGTAAGATGATGCTACCCCTCTCCTGACCCCCAGAACACCATGAGAAAGGGGGGGGCTTGCAGTCTCAAAAGCACGAGAGTGTCTCTGATGGATCTCTGCCAAGTGAAACATAAATTGATTGAAACATTTGTGTCTACTGGAGACACCAGAGAATGAAGGGCGACACTACTTTGAGGGGGCTTCTCTGCTCAGCCACAGGTATTTTCATTTATAATTCTTCCTTGAGAATGTTGCAGATTGTATGGTAACCTTAAAGGGGTTGACACTTCACTATTGGCAAAATGGTAAAAAAAAAAAAATCTTTGTTTATGGTGAACAATCTGAAAATAACTGAACTGAAAAAAGTGTTTGGAAGGTGAACAACCCATTTGATGTAGTCAAGAATAGACCAACAAAAACAGTTGACAAGACCCCTCCAGGCTTGTTGGTCCTTGTATGGAGCCCTCCTGAAGGCCTGACCAATATCCCACATGGCACATTTAACATTACATTTAACTATATATACTGTAACTGCATATGTCATAGCCAGCTGAAAGCAGCTGTTTCTTTAAATTGACTTTGCTCTTCTTCACCAGCATCTTGTATGGGGAAACCTTCTGGCATGCTTTGTGTAGGTCCCATTTCGCATCATAATATTTGTCCATAATTAAAGTTATTTTGTCACCATCACAGGATCCTAGACAATCTTGCTTTCAGGTTGATGGTGTATGAAAATCTAATAACTTTAACTATGGTGACAAAGTCATTTCTGAGATCCTGGGAAGGCTCAGTTGCAAAAGTTTACTAAAACGTTGTTACCACCCATAAATCATTTAGCCTATAGCCAGCGGTGTTCTTGGTACTGCAGTTTTTCCTTAGTGTCAGTTGTGTATCACTGAAGAACGGTTGAGTGTCTTCATCTGAAGCTCATCTGTGTGGATACAGCCAAAACTTGAAGCACCAGCCACCTTTCTGAAAGCTGCATACGTAAAAAGAAATAGGCGATAATGTGTTTATTCAACTGCTGATCTGCTTGTGGCTTTAGGGCAATGATACACTGGGGAAGGGGGTGCTATTCAAGCCATTCAAGTTCTGTGTTTTTACGGAGCATAAAAACACTGAAGCGAACAAAACTACCTTTATAGCTTTGCATGTGAACAAACTGCAGGTTTTTGTTATGTGATAGTTGCTTCAAATAAACAGACTTATTGTTCCAGCTTGTATTATGCACAAGTGCTTGCAGATGATTCACATGCAAGTCAGAACGGGCTCTTTGGTGCTGCTTTATAAACTTAGGAAAACAGAATTCACAATGCATGTGCCGTCGCCCTTATATTACACCTTTCAGAACTTTCGAATTCTGCGAAAGTTGCAGATGAACTTTCAAAACAGACAGCAAGCTGGCATACACACCTAGATGGTAGGGCAGTATGGTTGAAATACCCTGCTGAGTCAACCACTATCAGCAGAAAACTTGGAAATCGATTTGTTTATCGATTGGGCATGCTGGAAAATTTTGATCGGGCACCATTGAAGGCACCCAAATATCGCCACTGATGCGGATACAGGTAGAATTGTATTGTTTCTACCTGTATATCTGACGATTCATCTCTGCGCATTTATATTGAAAACAGATGAATTGGTCGCAAGAAAGATTGTAATTGTTACATCTATGGCCACCTTTAGTTCCCCAGCAAATACCAATCTGTTAATCAGCTGCCTTGTCTTATATTGTTTCAACAGTCTGAGCCATCAGGGCAGGGAATAGAATGGCACAGACTCTGCCTTCAATAGCAATACATATAGAAATAACTTAAAAGCCATAGACAATTTATAATGAATGTATAATTCAAAGTTGCTTAGAATTATGTTTCCTTATTTAGGCAAAAATTATGTTTTTGAGTTGAAATTCTGTTTAACACCTTTGTAACCAGGATGCTTAGGGTTGTATATTTTTATTTAAGTAGTGGTCCTTGTTATCCGTTATCACATCAACCTTTAGGGTCAGGGCACACAGGCAGATTCAGGGAGATTAGTCGTCCGGCGACAAATCTCCTCTTCTTTGGGGGCGACTAATCTCCCCAAACTGCCTCCCCTGCCTTCCCGCTTGCTAAAATGCCGGTGGGATGGCACTAGGCACGATTCATAAGATACATAAGTACCAGTCATTAACAGGTTAGCTGCCTTGGTAGGAGTGTAGATGGTAGTAGTTTTAATACTAGGTTATATGGGTTGGTAGAAATTGTTTTAGAGGATTCCAATATGCATTGTTTTCCATGTATTATAACAGTCATCCCCAACCAGTGGCTCCCAGTGGCCTCAAAGCAGGTGCTCATTTTTGAATTCTTGACTTGAAGGCAAGTTTCTGTTGGATAAAACTAGATTTTTTACCAAACAGAGCTGTAGGCTGTCAGTGCACATAGGGGCTACGAAATAGCCAACCACAGCCCTTATTTGGCACCCCCCGGAACTTTTTCATGCTTGTGTTGCTCCCCAACTATTTTTACAATTGATTGATAGATAAAAAAACAAGTTTGGGAAACCTTTATTAAAGGGTTACTGTCATCCTCAAATCAAAATGTTTCTTCGTCATTGTTTGTGAAATCTATGGGGTCTTAACTATACACCTGGGAGACCTCAGATGGCCTCATTAGGATTTAAAAGTCCACCAGAGGTGCTCGGAAATAAGACTTTGGAAGAACTTTGTTGAATAAGAGCAAAAAAATGCTGTTGAACGTATTGCTGAAGTGCTTTGTTTTTGGCCATATACACACAATTCTGCACCTTCTAATTACAAGGCAAAGTGATCCTATTGCAACTCGTATCTTTGTAATTAGCAAAGATTTCCTTTGATAATTAAATCACATAATGCAATGACTTGGCTCTAATGGCATTCTCTCCATATGTGGTTTAGCACTGAGTTTATTTAAACTTTTGTGCTTCCTGCGTTATTATGCCACTATTTCATCAGACATCGCAATCCCAGGTATGCCCCATGTCACCGTTACACGCTGCGTATGCCACTTTGTGTGCTTAGCTTGTTCCCCCTCTCCCCTTTTAATGCCGACATTCTGCTCATTTAAATGTTCTTACTCCTCAGTAATCACATTGCTGCACGTTCTTCTCTCACTGGAAGCAGGAACTGGTGCCAGATGGTAAGCATCATTGGTGCTTTAAGTGCTCTTTAGTTACAGAAAGCACAGCTATTGACTCACAGAAACACAACTAATGTGGGAGGTGTGGAGTTGTTTGTTTTAAAGGAGAAGTAAAGCTAAAAAAAACATAGGCTAGACATTTTGTTTTTCTGTTATGAGCTTCTGCTATCTGTTTGTAGGCAGGTAACTTGCCAGTCATAAATGCCAGGCCATTTTTCTCTTGTTTGTAGAAGCAGTAAGCCCAGTCATTTGCTAGTAATCCTCTCCACAGAACAAGTAATCAGGAGTATATGCAGATACCCTTTAATATATAAACGGATCTTTGCTATTCTGTGCAGTTAAATTCTTAATCAACTAATAAACTAATTTCTTACAGAACCCACAACCTGAAAAGGTTTTTCTGTCTGGATATGGTGTGGAGCTGGCCATAAAGAGCACTGAATATAAAGCAAAGGATGACACACAAGTGAAAGGTAAGATTACAGACGGCAGCAATAACCACACGCCACTAACCTTCATTTCCTCTAAACCAGGGGCGTAACTATAGAGGAAGCAGACCCTGCAGCTGCAGGGGGGCCCAGGAGTTATAGGGGCCTCATGAGGGCCTAATTCATAAACAGTTTCTATAAATATTGTTAAAACAAGCCAAACGCTAAACATTTTGGGGGCCTGAAAAATAATTTGCTGTGGGGCCCAGTAATATATAGTTAAGCCACTGCTCTAAACCCTTTCTGTATACAGTATTTCCTGAAATGACTTGTGTACAGTTTGACATGTACAGGGCCTTTTTGAATGTGTGTTGTTGAATAGTAGCATATTGTATGTATATATAAAATTTTATTATTGTGTGTTTTGATTCCTTTTGTCTATTTAGTGGAATAGAACATGCTGCATTTAACAATATGCATTTAACAATATGAATTTTGAGGGTAATTTTAAAAAAGTTAAAAAGAAATGAATTTTGGATGACTAAATTCATGCTGCATTTAGTTTCACTGGCAGATACATGCTTACATTTAATTGTTTCTAAATAAGCCCCCTCTTCTTTTATTTGTTTTAGGAAATGATGTGAATGCCACAGTGGAGGGCGAACGTGATCCTGTAGATGAGAGGCAAGGATTTCACTTTAGCAGTAACTGGACTTTAAAATGAGTTGGAGTAGAAAACATTTAATTTATGTTCTTCTTGGGTGTGTTCTTGATGGGTTGTATTAGTTATCATATATTGGAACCATTGCAATCATAACAGAGAACAAGGAAGACCTATTGGGGGGGGGGGGACACAGCAACATGTTGATACAGACCTAATCTGAAGCAATTTTCCAACCTGCCTGATGGGTGTTTAGATTATTTTGGCCAGATGTCACCATCCAGGCTGTTGGGATGGGTTCATACTGTGGATGCAACGAATCCAGGATTTGGTTCAGCAGGATTCGGCCGAATCCTTCTGCCCAGCTGAACCGAATTCGAATCCTAATTTGCATATGCAAATGAGGGTTGGGGAGGAAAATCGCATGACTTTTTATCACAAAACAAGGAAGTAAAAAATGTTTTCCCCTTCCCACCCCTAATTAACATATGGCTGGGGGATCATCCGACTCCAAAATAGTGGATTCGGTGCATCCCTAGTTCATACACAGCCCAATAAACTGGAGTGGTCTTTCATAAGCGAAAGGTTTTTAGTGAAAAAACAAATGAACGGAGCACAGAGGACGCCAGTATAAAAATTAAAAAAAGAAGAAATTTATTTGATAACCATTAAAAACTCCCAAGTCCTGGCTTCCGCTTGGCGCGTTTTGTGGCACACCACCACTTCATCAGAAGCAGGGTGACAGGTCAAGCAGGCAGCCAGGACGGATGCTATTCGGCTGTAATTGGAGTTTTTAAAGGGCATGTAAAGGCAAAAAAATAAAATCCCATTTTTACTTTCTTTAATGAAAAAGAAACCTATCTTCAATATACTTTAATTAAAAAATATGTACAGTTTTTATAAGAAACCTGACTGTATGCAGTGAAATTCTCCCTTCATTTACTGCTGTGCATAGGAATTGTCAGACGGTCCCTAACTGCTGAGCAGGGAAACAATCATTCTTATGAACAGCAGGGGGAGCCCCCGCCTTACTTCCTAGCCATGCAGAACTCAAGCAGCTTTGTTTATGATGATCCCTAAGCAGCCCAGACCACACTGAGCATGTGCACAGTCTGAGTCTTGTAAAGATGTTTAACAAAGGTGACCCCCTGTAGCCAACTTTGAAAGCATAAATTATTTGTTTGATTAGGCTTGTGGTGCAGTAAGTTCATGATTATATTTATTATAAAAAATACAGCATTTCTAGCCTTATTCTATTTTAGACTTTACATGCCCTTTAATGGTTATCAAATAAATTTCTACTTTTTTTAATTTTTATACTGGCGTCCTCGGGGCTCCGTTCATTTGTTTTTTCCTGGATATGAATTGGCCGCATGGGGCAGTGGTGGAACGTGCAGCACATTGAGCCAGCTGTCTGGTAAGTGCTCCCACTGAACTATTTTGTAAAGGTTTATAGTGAAAAATAATTGCCTCAGACAATGCACCTTTTCCCCTATTCCTAGTGCCTGCAGTATGTAGTGCTAACTGTCTTGAAAGGAACATGCTGCTTATGAGTATCCATATTCTCACAAATTACTTTCATGTCATGATGATGCACAAGAAAGGCTTCCAGTAGGCATGTAATGCTTATTCTAGATAAGCATTATGTTCAAGTCTTCTTTGTGCTCCTGATTGCTTTAGTAGTAGCTTGTGCTGAATATTCAGTCTGGTGCATAACACAGTGCAAAATGTGCAATGAGCTACAGGTAGGCACAGTTGCTTAGGGTGAGATGCCCTAAGGGTGCAGTTTTGCTCTAGTATACTGTATGTGCTTACCAATATGTAAATGAGCCATATAGAATTTCGTCTGCCCAGAAGAAACCTATACATAAATGTCTATATGTATGACTGCAGAAATCGTCTTTCCAGGCTTTCAAACGGAGGCTCAAGAATTAAGGGGTTAATACAGCCTCCAGAAAACATTAACTGGAAAAAAAAATACAAAGTCCTAACCCTGTCATAATAATATTTATCTAATGAGTTGGCAAAAGATCTGAGCATGCAGACATAATTCTTGTATATAAACTCTGTTAATCTCTGCTAAAACATTGCTCGAAAAATGTCCAGTACTCCCCTTTGGGACCAGGCTCATTGCAGAATCTGAGCTCACTCTCTTCCATGGAACCCTAAATTGACCACTGACACTTTCCCAGGGAACCTTCATATCTCCAAAGGTGTGTCCACAAACTCACATTCTTCCCTCGTGCCTCTTAAAGGAACAGTTTGGTGTAAAAATAATAACTGGGTAAATAGGTTGTGCAAAAATAAAAAAATGTATCTAATATAGTTAGTTTGCCAAAAATGTAATGTATAAATGCTGGAGTGACTGGATGTCTAACATAACAGAACACTACTTCCTGCTTTTCAGCTCTCTAACTCTGTTGGTCAGAGACTTGAAGGGGGGCCACGTGGGACATAACTGTTCAGTGACTTTGAAATTGATCCTCAGCATTCAGCTCAGATTCAAAAGCAAACTGTTATGATCCATGTGCCCCCCCTCAAGTCTCTGATTGGTTACTGCCTGGAAACCAATCAGTTAGAAAGCAAGTGAACTGAAAAGCAGGAAGTAGTGTTCTGACTATTATGTCACACACCAGTCACTACTATTTACTCAGTTTTTATACTGAACAATACCTTTAATAATCCACCCACCTCATATATAATGGTAAGAATATTTATTTCTTTTCTGCTATTTATATAGCACCACAACACTTTTTTCTTCATTCACATCATTCCTTGGGGGAAATTTACTAAAGGGCGAACTGACGTCATTTCGGAACTTTTCCGTTTTACTAATGGTCGCTGTTGTAACTTCGCTAAAAAATTGTTGAGAAGTTCCAAAAAAACGCTAGCGTCTTTTCCTTTTTTCAGGGTGATAGGCTGCAAAAGAGCGTAAATTTTGGTTGGGGGTAACCGGCTTCCCCCCTACATTTCCTAATATATGGCACATAAACTATACACTGGGCTCGTGTAGGGCAATATAATAACTCTAACTATTTTATTCTATTAAGGTTTCCCTGGGCTTGTGTAGTGTAATGTATTTGCTGCAACATATACGTCCATTGAACTTTAACTTTCCGCCATATGCAAATTAGGCTCAACTTCGCTTCGCTTGGGGCAGTAACACTAGCACAACTTCAACAGCGTTCAGCGCCCTGGACACAACTTCAGATTTTAGTGAATTAGCATTGTCCTGGTGAATCTACGCCTGCCGAAGTATTGCGCTGTGAGCAAAGCCGTCACTTTCGGAGGTTAGTAAATTTGCTCAATCTGAAGTTTCTATCACACACACTGTTTGGCCAATTTATTAGGAGACAGTTTTTGGAGTGTGGGAAGAAACTGGAGTGCCTGGAGGAAACCCATGCATACATGGGGACAGTCTACAAACTCCTTGTAGATCATAAAGATGTAATATGTTTTTTCTACCAGTGTATGACCTCAGAAACATCATTCATCATTAGAGATACAATCACACATTATGTTACTGCTTGTAGATAAAGCGTCAGGAGTAGGGATGTCGCGGACTGTTCGCCCGCGAACTAATTCGCGCGAACATCGGCCGTTCGCGTCCGCCGAATGTTCGCGAACGTCGCGCGACGTTCGCCAATTTGGGTTCGCCTTAGCTGGCGCTTATTTTTGCCCTCTCACCCCAGACCAGCAGATACATGGCAGCCAATCAGGAAGCTCTCCCTCCTGGACCACCCCCACACCCCCTGGACCACTCCCCTTCCATATATAAACTGAAGCCCTGCAGCGTTTTTTCATTCTGCCTGTGTGTGCTTGGAAGAGCTAGTGTAGGGAGAGAGCTGTTAGTGATTTGAGGGACAGTTCATAGTAACTTTGCTGGCTAGTAATCTACTTGATACTGCTCTGTATTGTAGGGACAGAACTCTGCAGGGATTTGAGGGACAGTGAGTTTAGGTTAGTTAGCTTTGCTGACTAGTAATCTACCTTCTACTGCAGTGCTCTGTATGTAGCTGCTGTGGGCACTGCTTCTGATCTCATCTGCTGACTGCTGTAATAACCCAATAGTCCTTGTAAGGACTGCTTTTATTTTCTTTTTTGTTTTTTTACTTTGCTACTATAAGAGCCCAGTGCTATTAGTCTAGCTGTGTTGGGGAGTGGGACTGGTGTGCTGCTCCTCCTAGTAGTTCACCACTACCAGCACCAACCAGAGTAAAAATTGTTACAAAGTATCTTATTTGCACCTGTTAGCTGTTCTGAGCTCTCTGCCAAAAGCTAATTAAATTAGAAACTGTTTTTTTTCTGGCTGTTCAGTGCAGAGAAAAGAGGGACTGGTGTGCTGCTCCTCCTAGTAGTTCACCAGCACCAACCAGAGTCAAAATTGTTACAAAGTATCTTATTTGCACCTGTTAGCTGTTCTGAGCTCTCTGTCAAAAGCCAATTAAGTAAGAAACTGGTTTTTTTTCTGGCTGTTCAGTGCAGAGAAAAGAGGGACTTTCCAGTACAAAAGAGGGACAGGGGGTTGAGTGGTCAAAAGAGGGACAGTTGGGAGGTATGCAAGTGCCATCTAGCTGTGTGAGCTTTTTCACATTCTGTCTAAATAACAATAATAATTCCGTGTCCGTAAACATCACCTGAGTGACGTTTTTACAGCAGCAATAATATATTCCGTATCCACTACTGTATACGTTGCCCTTGCAGGCATTGTTTGCCCAGTCTTTAACCAAGTGCCACCTAGCTGTGTGAGCTTTTTCACATTCCGTGTCCAGAAACATCACCTGAGTGACGTAGTGTGATTTCTGCCCTTTACAGCACAAAACGCAGCGCTGTGTCAACAATGTATTTTTCAGATACATTTTTGCCCTTGATCCCCCTCTGGCATGCCACTGTCCAGGTCGTTGCACCCTTTAAACAACTTTAAAATCATTTTTCTGGCCAGAAATGTCTTTTCTAGCTTTTAAAATTCGCCTTCCCATTGAAGTCTATGGGGTTCGCGACGTTCGCGAACCGTTCACATTTTTGGACGCAAGTTCGCGAATATGTTCGCGAACATTTTTTCCGCCGTTCGCTACATCCCTAGTCAGGAGAGCATTTAGATATGGGATCTATATAATTGTTATTCTTGGCCAGAAATATCTAATCATTTTGGGGGATGACAATATAATGTACTGTTGTCAAACCAGACTGGCTAATTCAATGGCGTACCATAGAAAACAAGTGGACAGACAATGCTTTAGCTAGCCTACCATGGATAAATAAAGAAAATATCACCCCAGCGGCAAAAACACATGTATTTATTGGGAACAGTTTAACAATCTGGCATAGGATTAATAGTAAATACCTACTAGCACCCTACCCTTCACCTTTGACACCATTGTACAATTATGTGGAATTCCCATCAGGATGTTTAGATACAGGATATGTTACAGCTTTTGGCATGACTAATCCTTTAATTAAACATTTCCTAAACTTAATGATTCAAGGAGAAAGAGAGATGAATGGAGATGTTACCAAGTAAAACACTTTTTGCAAACACTTCAGTCTAAAGGGTCTTTAACTAGACCTGTAACTGATTTTGAACAATTGTGCACAATTTCAGCCCCATTGAAACCATAATGATATCATTATTATATAGAATAATTATTAATAGTAAATACCCTTCATACCCTCTTTTTACCAAGAAATATTACACTGACTGACGAAGAATGGGATAGAATTATTCAGAATATTAATAAATGCTCCATAAGTAATAGATTACAGGAATCCTCTTACAAACTGTTACAGTGGCGTAACTAGATATGACGGGGCCCCACAGCAAACTATTTTTCAGGTCCCCAAAATGTCTAGAGGTTGACATTTATTACCAATATTTATTGAAATTGCTTTTGAATTAGGGCCTCCTGGGGCCCCTATACCTCCTAGGCCCCCCTGCAGCCGCAGGGTCTGCTTCCTCTGTAGTTACGCCCCTGAACTGTTATCCAGGTGGTATAGAACACCAGTAGTTCTTAAAAAAATGGGTCTAATGGACAATGAGTTATGTTGGAGGTGTAATGAAGAACCTGGTACACTGGAACATTTATGGTTAAAATGTTCTCTAATACAATCCTATTGGAATGATGTAATAGAGGTATGTTCTAAGATTATTGGGCAACAGGTTAAATGCGATGCCCCGGCTATCCTACTTTTTCATAATTTTGAACCTGTAAACTCTTCAAAAAAAGACTTACTGAGACAATTATTAATAGCAGCTAAAGCTCAAATACCCATGTTATGGAGGACAAATATTCTTCCTTGTAAAGATAAATGGTTTCAAATAGTTAATGATATTTGTCTCATGGAAGAGTTAATGGCCTCATTGCATAATAAATATAGTAATTATATAGCTATCTGGTTACCATGGAGAGAATATATTACACAGACAGATTAACAAACAATGGGCAAGCAGAAGAGATATGTCTTTACATTTACTTTCATAAATGTTCAACTTACAGTATAATAACTTACCTTTGTGAATATGGCTGGAATCCGCACCTAAATATGGCAAAACAACAAAAGACAATTTTAAACATTTATACGGTTCTGACGGTGAAGACATCAAAGCAGCAATAAAAGAAATGTTTGGTTAAAGAATTAGTTGAATAAATAATACGTATTGATAATAATCTTTGAGGTTTCATGATAATTGTGATATGTATGGAAATGCTATTTGTGAACTACCTGATTGCATTTATTGATAATAGTAATCTGTACGCTGGATACGTGTTACTTTATGTACCTGTTCAATAAACAAAACTTTGATTACAAAAAAAAAACAAAAAACACACAAACTGGTGTTCAGTAGAATTGAACTCATGGCTTCAGTACTTCAACTTCGCCTCCTTTCGTGACTTCGGGTCTTTTCACCGCTTCAGGACTTCAATTTCGGCTGTTTTCGTGACTTCGGGTCTTTGCGCCGCTTCTGGACTTCGGCTGTTTTCGTGACCTCGGCTCTTTTCGGTGCTTCGGCTGTTTTCGTGACTTCGGGTCTTTTCTGCGCAGCGGGTTCGGCTTTTCGGCACTTCCGCATTTGGCAACGCAGAGGCAAGACGTACGGCTCGGGCGCTCGTAAGGGGGGCCCGAATATTCAAAAAATGCAGCGCTTCTGGGCCCCCCTTCATGCCTGGGCCCGGTACGCTTGTCCCCCCTGTCCCCCCCTGATGGCGGGCCTGAATGCAGGCCCGGACTGGCAATCTGTGGGTTCTGGCAAATGCCAGAGGGGCTGCTGTATGGTTCCATAGAAAGTCACCATATAGTGGGCTGGTCAGGGGCTGTTTGGGCCTCTGTGTACTTGGAATGGCAGGTCCTATGTTGACTCCCAGTCCAGGCCTGATACAAAGGACAACCGATATATAGGTGACTAAATTTCCCTATGCTTCCTTGGTGTGCCAATTCTCCACTACTATGCAATATAGCCTCTGAATGCATCCCACCAATATGACTCATGGGGGGGTTGGCACCATGCACTATACTGCTATAAACATTACCGCTCCCTGACGTCTGCTGAGACAATAAAGTACAACCCCGCCATATAACTGTACAATTGCTCAGATGTAATTAGTTGTGGTAATGTTTGTTAATGGAGACTGTGCAGGAGTGATGCAATTCTTTGCCCTGAACGTTTCTAATTTTGAGATGCCCTGCATACCAGCACCTAAAATGGCACGATGCCTTTTCACCAGCTTAACAGAACCTGCTATATAGAGATGTCGCGAACTGTTCGCCGGCGAACTTGTTCGCGCGAACATCGGGTGTTCGCGCTCGCCGGAAGTTCGCGAACGTCGCGCGACGTTCGCCATTTTGGGTTCGCCATTGTTGGCGCTTTTTTTTGCCCTCTCACCCCAGACCAGCAGGTACATGGCAGCCAATCAGGAAGCTCTCACCTGGACCACTCCCCTTCCCTATAAAAACCGAAGCCCTGCAGCGTTTTTTCACTCTGCCTGTGTGTGCTGAAGAGATAGTGTAGGGAGAGAGCTGCTGCCTGTTAGTGATTTCAGGGACAGTTGAAAGTTTGCTGGCTAGTAATCGTTTTGATACTGCTCTGTTATTGGAGGGACAGAAGTCTGCAGGGGTTTGAGGGACATTTAAGCTTAGGTAGCTTTGCTGGCTAGTAATCTACCTTCTACTGCAGTGCTCTGTATGTAGCTGCAGTGGGCAGCTGTCCTGCTTCTGATCTCATCTGCTGACTGCTGCAATAACAGTAGTCCTTGTAAGGACTGCTTTTATTTATTTTTTTGTTGTTTACTACTACTACTACTACTACTATAAGAGCCCAGTGCTATTAGTCTAGCAGTGTTGGGGAGTGGGACTGGTGTGCTAATCTGCTGCTCCAGTAGTTCAGCAGCACCAACTTTAATTTTTTTTTTTTAATATTCATTTTTTTTTATTTTACTTTTTTTTATTTTACTACCGCTGTAGTAGTGTATAAGTTGACCTTTTAGGCATTATTTGCCCTGTAGGCATTATTTGCACACTGTTTTCTTCAACCCGCCATCTAGCTGTGTGACCTTGTTCACATTCTGTCTAAATATCCATAATATTACCGTCTCCAGAAAAAACACCGGAGTGACTTTTTTCAAGCAGCCATAATATATTTTACGTAATCCGTATCCACCGCTGTAGTAGTGTATACGTTGACCTTGTAGGCATTATTTGCACACTGTTTTCTTCAACCCGCCATCTAGCTGTGTGAGCTTGTTCACATTTTGTCTAAATATTGATAATATTATCGTCTCTAGAAAAACCACTTGAGTTACTTTTTTTCAAGCAGCATTCATATATTTTACGTAATCCGTATCCACCGCTGTAGTAGTGTATACGTTGACCTTGTAGGCATTATTTGCCCAGTTTTTTTGGCCGCAGCCACTGAAGCACAGAGGCCAGAAAAAATATGCCATATAAATGCTGAAAATAGTCATTTTTTGCCATACGTTGACTCAACGTATATGGCAAAAAATGACTATTTTCAGCATTTATATGGCATATTTTTTCTGGCAACTGTGCTTCAGTGGCTGCGACCAAAAAAACTGGGCAAACAATGCCTACAAGGTCAACGTATGGCAAAAAATGACTATTTTCAGCATTTATATGGCATATTTTTTCTGGCAACTGTGCTTCAGTGGCTGCAACCAAAAAAACTGGGCAAACAATGTCTACAAGGTCAACGTATGGCGAAAAATTACTATTTTCAGCATTTATATGGCATATTTTTTATGGCAACTGTGCTTCAGTGGCTGCGTCCAAAAAAACTGGGCAAACAATGCCTACAAGGTCAACGTATGGCAGTTGTTTAAGAGAACAGTAGATTACTAGCCAGCAAAGCTACCTAAGCTAAAATGTCCCTCAAATCCCTGCAGACTTCTGTCCCTCCAATACAGAGCAGTATCAAGCAGATTACTAGCCAGCAAACTTACTATCATCTGTCCCTGAAATCACTAACAGCTCTCCCCCTACACTATCTCTTCCAAGCACACACAGGCAGATTTTTCAGATACATTTTTGCCCTTGATCCCCCTCTGGCATGCCACTGTCCAGGTCGTTGCACCCTTTAAACAACTTTAAAATCATTTTTCTGGCCAGAAATGTCTTTTCTAGATGTTAAAGTTTGCCTTCCCATTGAAGTCTATGGGGTTCGCGAACCGTTCGCGAACCGCTCGCGTTTTTGCGCAAGTTCGCGAATATGTTCGCGAACTTTTTTTCCGACGTTCGCTACATCCCTACTGCTATAGACCAGACTGCAACTGCCACAGAAGTGCTTCTAACAATGTACCTTATGTCTCCCTACTAACACACTACAACCAACTACACTAGGACCTTTGAAGCTGCAAATCCATTGCTAGAGTAAAAGGCCTTTGTGAGCCTTTGGGTCTGTTTCCCATAGTATTTCCAACCCAAAGTAACCTGCTTCTATAAGTGCCACTTATGTCTCACTACAGATGTGCACATACTGTATGTGGATAACACATATCCACTGTACTATTGCTAATGTTAAATGTAAAGTTACCACATAGTAGGTATATTGTGTAAAATGCTGTGGCAACTGTCATGAAATTCTGGAGCTTTTGTATAATGTTAATATTGAACCACTGTCACATGAAAATGAACTGCCAAGTTAAAACGATTTTTTTTCAAAACTTGGTTTTTTTGGTTATGCATTGATTTTAGCACTCCTATTTTAATACAAATCTACAAAACAAATATTATGACGAATAAAAAGTAAAAAAAAAAAAAAAAAATGCAACTGGTGATTTGAACCCTTGACAAGCTGCACTAAACACCAGAGCCTAAACCACTACACTATAACAGCTGTCTTAGATAAGAGTAACAAAAACTTTTTCTCATAGCTAAATATACAAGTCATTAGCATCAAATCCTTCATACAGAATATCTCATTAATTTATTCAGGATAAATAGCATGTTTTTTTTTTTACAGAAAATGGCAAACGTGCTCTTTATTTTTTATAGTTTTTTTTTTCTAGGTACAGAACCCAATCTTTTGAAGGAAATAGTTGCATGCTACTGTAGCCTAGATTTAAGAATATAAAGCGCATATAAACTTCTGTTTGGCTGTGTGTCCCAAAAAGTTACATTTAAATCAGTTTTTTGCATTAATAGCTTATTATTTTGTTGAGCCTGCTCTCTGTCACGGAAGATCTAATGGAGTCAGATCTGAAATGAAAATCGGGTCAGGCCACCTGGTGTCCATCAGTGGAATTGCGCCTATTTTAATTTACAGTAAATGCCTATCTTTTGTACACGTCGGGACAGCCCAATTCCCTGCAGTTAATGTGACCACTGCGTTTAACTTGATCTGTTACAGCGCGCCAAATGTACCATCCCTTCTGGCTTCAGCTGTAGATAGGCTGTGAAAAATAAAAATACTTTCTTATATAGTTAGTTAGGCAAAAATGTAATGTATAAAGGCTGGAGTGACTGGATGTCTAACATAACAGAACAGAAAACTACTTCCTGCTTTGCAGCTTTCTAACTCTGAGTTAGTCTGCGACTTGAAGGGGGGCCACATGGGACATAACTGTTCAGTGAGTTTGCAATTGATCCTCAGCATTCAGCTCAGATTCAAAAGCAACAGTTTTGACCCATGTGCCCCCCCCCCTCAAGTCACTTATTGGCTACTGCCTGGTATCAGTGGAAAGCAAGAGAGGTGCAAAGCAGGAAGTAGTGTTCTGGCTATTATGTTACACATCCAGTCACTCCAGCCTTTATACATTACATTTTTGGCTAACTAACTATATTGAAAACATTTTTTATTTTGCATAGCCTATCGAGTTATCCAGTTTTTATTTTTATACTGAACAATTCCTCTAAAAGGCTTTGGATGAGAAATATAACAAACAAGGGAAAGTTGTGCTCACCATTAATTTTTAAAACCATTAGGCGGGGGTGCAATGAGTCTGTGACCACAAAATACATATAGACACATACAAGAGTCCTCTGCACTCAACCCATTATCAATATATTTAAGACATTGAGACATTTTGTGCATACTGCTACTAAAAAATGCCTTACCCTTTAAACAAAACAGGGATTGTTTGTCCATATATTGCAATATATTTAAGCTGGCCAACTACATCAAAGTCATCCCATATCTGGCCAGTCCTATGCTCAATTTTCATCTGATTCATGAGTGGGAAAAAGAACTGACTCTGAATCAATGGGAAAAAATTTGGGAGAATGCTCGCAAAATAGTAGTATGTATTCAACAAAAAGAGAGTGTGTATAAAACCATGATGAAGTGGTATCTCACGCCAAATAGACTCTCAAGATATATCCACAAAGCAGTCCTATGTGCTGGAGAGGATGTCAACTCAAAGGCACACTCTACCATACTATGTGGACATGCCCGAAATTAACTGATTTTTGTCTAGAAATACAGGTAACTAAGTTGATAATTTCGGTAATGAGGACAAGTACATCTATTACTATAGAAATGCCTCATCTACTATTAGCCCCCCCAGTCCCAAAACTTACAAAAGCAGCCCAAAAATGGATTAACCAGGTAGCCACTGTAGCTCGGTTGGCAATCACTTCCAAATGGAAATCGCAAACAATTCCTACGATTCAAGAGGTAATCTCCAGACTCGAAAAAAATAAAATGTTTGAGGAAATGACTGCACGAATAAATAATACGTTGCAACAACATAATAATGTTTGGGGGAACTGGGACTATTACAAGATTGCGACAAATACTGAAATTTAAAATCTCCAAACCTGGAAATCTCGGTTTGTAAATGTAATCCCCTTAAAGGTCTCCATGTTTTTTCCTCCTTTCTTTTCTTTTCTCTCTCTTTTTCCTTCTTTTTCTCTTTCTTTACTGTTTTTTCCTATCTCCCATTGTGCAATTGTTTAAGTATTGAGGTTTAAGTCTTAAACTATACTGTTTAAAATAAGGGATAAGACTGTTAAATAAAGACAAACGATATAAGGTGATGAATACTGTATTTGTACTTTATTGTGAAAACGAATAAAAATTATAAGTTACAAAAAAGAATTCTAATGAAGCAATAGAATTCTTAATGAATCAGATAAAATTGAGCATAGGACTGGCCAGATATGGGATGACTTTGACGTAGTTGGCCAGCTTAAATATATTGCAATATATGGACAAACAATCCCTGTGTTGTTTAAAGGGTAAGGCATTTTTCAGTAGCAGTATGCACAAAATGTTTAGTGGTTGTTCTTTTATTCCATGGTTTAGGGTTATTTCCAGTTAAAAGCCAATCCTGGTGCTTGGATGCTGAGGCTCAGAAAAGGAGGACATTTATACTATTTACAGGCAGGGCAGCCATCAGGGGGGGACAGGGGGGAGAGTTGTAGGGGGCCCGAGGGTAAGGGGGGCCCCAGCCACGCCACACTTATTTGATTAGCCGGGCCCCCCATCTTTCTGAGAGCTGTTGACTTCGGGAAGGCATGGACATTAAAGGGGCCCTGGCCACCAATTTTCTTATAATGTGGGGGGGTGCTGGCCACCTATTTTTTTTCTCATGTGGGGTCCTAGCCACCAATATTTTTTAATGGGGGGGCCCTAGCCACAAATGTTTTTTTATGGGGGGCCCTGACCACCAATATCTTTTTATTTTTTATTAACATGTGGGAACCCTAGCTACCAATATTTTTTTACTGTGTGGTGGGGAGGGTGGACCTGTAGGTGGGGCTTGCGGTGGGCTCAGCCCAGGGGGCCCAGGAAATTTTGTTGTATGGGGCCCTGCGATTTCTGATGGCGGTCCTGTTTACAGGTAAGAGTGTTACAGTTCTCTGTAGGTCGGTGTGCAAATGTTCACCATTAGCAGAATGCAGTCTTTAGCCAAGCTGGGCATATTTAGCACAACTTTATAGACAGCAGTAACTATGAAGCCAAGTTCACATGGCAGATGCTGCCAATGACAGTTGAAGGGGCCTTTGATTGCAATCGTTTTCCCTGTGACCACATGATGGTCATAACACCAGTGTTTCATAGGAAATCTATAATTGTTCCCTAACCATCCTAGCACTGATCTTATTCTGCATATTATGATTGTACCTGGCAGTTAATTGCTACTTCGAAGATCATGAAACTCTTTACACGATGATAATACACTGCTCCAAAGGCTTGCAAATCATTGCTAACATTTTATTTTAAATCTTTTAGCCATGAAGTGACAGATTATGATCCAGAAGTGAGTAACAGAACATAAAATGAAGTAAGATTGAAGCTTCTACTGTCCACATCCAGCAGTGACTGACATGTGGGCCAGTTTGCTGTTCCAGTGAACACTTGGGGGTATATTTATCAAAAACTGAAGTTAGAGATCACCACAGTCCTCTAGAATGAAATTATGCCACTACTCTATTCATATCTATTTTCTGGAACTTTTTCCAAGGTTGAGGTGTGATAAATCTCACATTCAAATTTGAGTTGGCGGTTTTAAATTTGAAATTGTTTTGACCAAAAAAAAAAAAATTCAAATTTACAATTCGACCCTCAGTAAATCTGCCACAAAAATGATAGCGACCCATGTGCCCGTTCTGAAAGTAGCGGTAGTGGTAACTTCAAGCTACGCTATAATTATTTCATTTAAAATGCCAGTACATGAGGTGCAGGGGGTGGATGATATGGGCATAGTCTGATGATCACCTTTCTTTCACATTTTCATTTCCCTCCAGGGGACTTTCAGGGGATCAGAAACAAGATGACACAAAAGCAGATGAAGAAGATGTACTTAATATCTTCTCAGTGGCCTCCGGTCATTTGTATGAGAGATTCCTTAGGTGAGTACCTGCAGTCATATGATTGTCCTGCCGTGCCACTTGGAACTAAAATACTAAGTTAGAACATATGATTATATCCAAATATGACTGTGTAACCAACACTGTTTCAGTTCAGTTGGTTTCAGATAGTTCACCAGAAATAAAGACTTTTTACAACAACTACTTTCTCTTTTATGTGTGACTGTTTTTCTAAAGTTTCATTATTTTACCTTCTTTTGTCTTTTTAAGGGGTGGGGGGCAGGTCGCTGCCTCTGTAGCTGTCTAAATTGATACATTTTGTTGATGCATTTCTTATCTTTGTCCCTGCTGAGCAGGAGAAGTTTCATTAAAGGAGAAGGAAAGGCTTGGTGCACTTGGGGGTACCAAATGTAAGGCAATCCCAAGTGATTATATTGACTTACATGAAACCCCGGGCTGGTGCTCCTATCAGCAGAAAACTGCACTGGCCCGGGGTTATACCAGTGAGCACCACGGAGTGATCCACTTCCGTCTTCTTCTGTCTTCAAATTTCCAGGGGCAAACGCATGCGCAGTAGAATGAAATAACCGGCTTTTTAGTTAAAGGTCGGCTTTTCGTTCTACTGCGCATGCGCAACCACATGAAGAAGGAGGAAGAGGATCTCTCCGTGGTGCTCACTGGTATAACCCCAGGTCAGTGCAGTTTTCTGCTGATAGGAGCACCAGCCCAGGGTTTCAGGTAAATCTGTACAATCACTTGGGGGTGCATAACATTTGGCACCCGCAAGTGCACCAAGCCTTTCCTTCTCCTTTAAAGTGCACCTGTTACCAAAATATATAATCCCCAATCAAAAGTGCAGGCTAATAGAGCCCGCACTCCAGTTGGGGGTAACTGTATTTTGGGCTTTTGTTTAAAAAAATGCCCCACCAGTGCTAGGTCACTCACACCAGGATGGAGCTATTTGTTTGAGTGGCCATGTTGGGGTACACGCATGCACATAATGAGTGAATGCCACAACTTGCTCATTACACGCATGCTTATGATGTCAGAAGCACGCTATGCGCATGCACTCCACACCAGGGGGGAGTGTCCTACCGCTGGGGTGGAGCAAGTATCTGGATGGCTCCCCTTATGGATACATGCCACCCAGAGGGAGTGTCATACGCTGACGTGGGGCAACTTAACAAAAACTACAGTTACCGCTAGTGATGGGCTAATTTGTGCCGTTTCACTTCGCCAAAAAATTCGCAAAATGGCGCAATTTTTACCAGCGAATTTTCGTGGCCGTTTCACCAATGTATTCGCCGACGGCGCCTGGCGAATAAATTCACCCATCAATAGTTACCGCCAACCGGAGTGAGGGCTCTATAAAACAAGTGCCCTTTAAAGGCAGCTGTTATGATTGTTACAATAGTTGTTAATCTTCCACAGATGCTGCTGAGAAATTTATCAACTAATGTAGCAAATTGTAACAGTTCAGAATCTGTATCACTGAGCTGCCAGACTGAGACACCAGTTAAACGTTTTTGGAAAACGGGCAAAAAAAAAAAAAGAAGTATAAGATGCAACGCAATTGAAAAAAGTCTTTATTTCTGGTAAACAATCTGACTTTTCATTATAGCCGGCGCAAGACAGAGGGACGGCGTTCAGGGAGATTAATCGCTGCAAAGACGAGGCGATTAGTCGCCAGGCGACTAAATCTCCCCGAATCGCCAGGTGTGCCCTTACCCTTAGTCAAAGTACTTATTCCACCCTGGCAGTAACGTAACTAGAGGGGGGCGCTATTGCACCCCCTGCTCCCCCGGTAGTTGCGCCACTGTACACTGGAATGTCTCTTTGTAAGTGATTTCCCCTCCCAGATTATATTGTCATTGGAGTAGCTGATATAAAGAGGCAAATATTACTTTGTTCTTCATTAATTTGCCATGTCTTTCATTGTTTCAGAATTTTATTCCGTTCATGGCCAAGAAGTATAACTTCCAGTATGAGCTGGTCCAGTATAAGTGGCCTTGTTGGCTTCACCAACAAACTGAGAAGCAGAGAATTATTTGGGGATACAAAATCCTGTTCCTGGATGTACTATTTCCCCTGACAGTGGATAAATTCATCTTTGTAGAGGCAGATCAGGTAAGTAAAGCACACCTATATTTGGTAAAATCCAGTGATTTAAAGGGGTTGTTCACCTTTCAATTAACTTAATCCTCAGGCATTTATTTGAAGTGAGACAACCTGAAGTAATGGTGTTATAATTAGCTTGAAGTATTCAAGCACATAAATATTTGAGTGAAATCCTGTATACTGCAGAAATAAGGGATATTTAAAATTTTTCTGAAATATTACCATGGAGTATTTTAAGGATATGGGAGCAAATTCCCTCACCGGCAAAAATTTGCCAGCGACGGCTTCGCAGCCATCGCAACACTTCGCCAGGTGTAAATTCGCTAGGACAACCACTTTTTTCAATGAAAGAGAGGAGAGCACTCAAACGCAGATTAACTGCTTGTAATTATTTATTATTCATGCTGTTTTAAACGACATGTTTCGGGCAAGTGGTGCCCTTTCTCAAGTGTAAAAACACAGGTACAAAGTGAACCATTTATACACACCCCTCCCACCCAGGTGATTTCAATTTCCAATCCTGGATAGTATACATGAGAGAAATTCGCTAGGACAACACCAAGGGTGCCGAACGATTGCAAATTTTCGCTAGCGTTACTTAGGCAATCAAAGCGAAGATGCGCTACCATTGCCTAATTTGCATACGGCGGGAAATTATAAAGTTGAATGGACGTATATGCTGCAGCAAATACATTACATTACACAAGTCCAGGGAACCTTAATAAAGACAATAGAGTTGTTATAATGCCCTACACATGAGCCCAATGTATAGTTTATGTTCCAAATGGAGGGGGAACCCGGTTACCAAATAAATATTTTACGGCCCTTTGCAGGCTATCACTCTGAAAAAAAGAAAAGACTTCAGCGTTTTTTGGGAACTAGAAAAATTTTGCACTAAAAATCGAGGAAGTCCAAGGCACTCCAGTGCACTTCGCCTGGTCTGAGCTGACAAATGAGGTAAGATTCAATAAAATCCGCATCTTAGTGAATTTGCGGAGTTACATCCGTTTGCCACGGCAAAAATTTGCCTTGCGTTAGAGTGTGAATCAACACTTGCGTCTATCTCCTTCGCTAGCGAAGTGACGCCTTAGCCCTTTAGGGAATTTGCCCCATGGAGTGTATTGTGTCCACATATAGGTTAAACACTCTTGGGCACCCAAACATTGGAATTTATGGAAACTGTAATTTCTGATCATAAATGATGCCATTAAAAGATTGGCCTTGGGCTCTTTCAAATCATTAATGATTTGAAAAGAGCTCAACAAAAATTTTTGATGTTACAGGTCCTTTAAGCCACATCGATACATGTGAGCCATGTTAAACCTGTATTAATGTGACATACGGATGAGCCATGTGACTACTAGTGAGATGACTACACGTAAATGAGCCATAGATGAGTCCTGCTGATACTTGCTGCTTTACTCGTGTGTTGGATATATGTGGAAGCACACAGTCAGCCCTTTCTGAAAGAGCAAAAAGGCTGCAAATATGTGTGGGCACCAATCATACTGAGATTTCTGGAATCCCTGAAAGACTCCACACTAATGGAAGATGTTCAATTTGAGTTGCAAACAGAATGGTGGAATCCCAAAGCACATGATTCATAAGGATGCTGGGTAACAAGACATAGAGAAACTGAACCTTGCATAGGTATGAGACCTGTTATCCAGAATGCTCGGGACCTGAGGTTTTCCGGATAATGGATCTTTACGTGATTTGGATCTACATCCCCTAAGTCTACTAGAAAATCATGTAAACATTAAATAAACCCATAAGCTGATTTTGCTTCCAATAAGGATTAGTTAAAGCTTAGTTGGGATCAAGTAAAAGGTACTGTTTTATTATTGCAGAGAAAAAGGAAATCATCTTTTTAAAAATTTGGATCAATTGATTATAATGGAGTCTATACTGATACAGGTAGGCTAATGGGATGCCTCAGGTATTTTCTGAGCAAGGCCAGTCCAATTAGAACATGAAGAACGTAAATTGAGTAGCTGTGAAAAAAAAGTTTACGTGTGATGTGACACTATTTCTGTTTATTTGCAGTGTGAAAGGGCTACAGAGATGAGAGAAGCAGTTAGTTGTACCAAAAGATCAATAACTAGTCTGGCCCTTGTTTGTTTCTTAAAGGGGAACTATAGCAAAAATGAAAATGTAATACTGAAATAAGAAACTTTGTCAATACAATCCATTAAAAATTCTCTACCGTTTCTGAAATAATCAAGTTTATCTTCACTATCCCTCTCTCAGCATCTGTTTCTCTTCATTCTCTCTTAATGCAGCAGTTGGGTGTCAGATATTCATTGACAATTAGATCCAATATATCTTAGATGTATTAGAGCTCACTCTATTAAAATCACCAGACATCATGTCTCTATACATGCAGAATTTGTGCAAAAGGCAGTTATTTTGTTAGATTTTGTACTGGAATCAGTTATTTGAGTGAGCTCTAATCCATCTTCTATGTAAACAAAAGGAGCCCCCCCTATAAGATATATTGTATTTAACTATGAATGAATATCTGACACCCAACTGCTGCATGAAGAGAGAATGAAGAGAAACAGATGCTGAGAGAGGGATAGTGAAGATAAACTTGATTATTTCAGAAACAATGCAGAATATTTAATTGATTGTATTTAGAAAGTTTCTTATATCAGAACGCGGAAGCGTATATTTTCATTTTTGTGATTGTTTCCCTTTAATGTTTATGCATTTGCTTCTGGTTATTGATTTATTATACACTGATTTATTCACAACCATTCCACCGCAGTGGGGTGCTGCCCTAAAGTGGCCCAGGTTGTCTTTTGATGTTTGTCCATCTCTGATCTAATTGATGTAGCAGAATAAATTAGCATGCTAATTACAAGATGATAATCTAAAACCACACATGGCTGGCATGCTTGTCTTTCTTGTCTTTCTGAAATCATGCTGACACCATGGTGCAAGATCATAATAAATGAAGTAATGCACTGGAGATGCCTCTGGCTGTGCGACTTATTGGAAATAAAAAGGTTAAAGAGCAAGTGTTAACAGGATACTCAACCAAAACCTTTGGTTAGCGTGTGATTTAGATATGCAGCCCAACTGCAATCCCTGTCTGCTGCTGTCGGTGATATGCAGTAATAGGGATAGTGGAGCAGACTTGCTGGTAATACTATGCCCACTCTTAAAGGAGAAGTAAACCCTAAAAAATGAGTGTGGCTAGAATTGCCATATTTTTATACTGAACTTATTGCACCAGCCTAAAGTTTCAGCTTGTAAATAGCAGCAATGATCCAGGACTTCAAACTTGTCACAGGGGGTCACCATCTTGGAAAGTGTCTGTGACACTCACATGCTCAGTGGGCTCTGAGCAGCTGTTGAGAAGCTAAGCTTAGGGCTCGTCACTAATTATCCAGCAGAAAATGAGGTTGGTCTGTAATATAAACTGATGCTACAGGGCTGATTATTAAATTCTGATGCTAATTGCACTGGTTTCTGTGCTGCCATGTAGTAATTATCTGTATTAATTACTAATCAGCCTTATATTGTGACATTTCTATTCTATGTGTACTGTATATTGTGAGTGGGTCCCTAAGCTCAGTAAGTGACAGCAGCACAGAGCATGTGCAGTGAATCAGTAGAAAAGAAGATGGGGAGCTACTGGGGCATCTTTGGAGACACAGATCTTTACTGCTAAAGGGTTGTGGTTGCCTTGTGCTGGTATAGAAGCCCAAAACATAATGTACAACATTTCTAGCTACTTCTTTAGTTAAGCTTCAGTTCTGATTTCTGCTACAGATCGTAAGGACCGATCTCAAGGAGCTGCGGGATTTCAATCTGGATGGAGACATGTCATTCTGTGATTGGATGGTTACCTCTTCTGGAGATCTGGGTACTGGGCCAGTCATTTGGCTGGGTGTAAGTACCACATTAGGTAAGTACCTTCTTTGTTACTACACCTGAAGCCAACGTATATTTCCTGCAGATGCACACGACTCCAAAGGATCTTTTCAAACTATTGCTCATAGCCAGATAGCCTTCTGCTGTTACCTGCTCCATGCATTAGATCAGGGGTCCCCAACCTTTTTTACATTGTGAGCCACATTTAAATGTAAAAAAGAGTTGGAGAGCAACACAAGCATGAAAAAGTCCATGGGGGTGTCAAATAAGGGCTGTGATTGGCTGTTTGGTAGCCCCTATATGAACTGGCAGCCTACAGTAGGCTCTGTTTGGCTGTACATCTGGTTTTTATACAACCAAAACTTTCCTCCAAGCCTGGAATTCAAAAATAAACACCTGCTTTGAGGCCACTGGGAGCAACATCCAAGGGGTTGGTGAGCAACATGTTGCTCGCGAGCTACTGGTTGGGGATCACTGCATTAGATGGTACCTCCTGGGGATACATCACATGTTCTGTATTTTATTTACTCTCGTGGAAACAATTACTCCTGTGTAAATACGCCTCCATGTGCAAGACCGATATAATAAATCAGCCTGTTAAATATATTACCGACTGTGAAACGGAATTCCAGCAATTCACTGGTCCCACAGCCAACATAATTCTGATAAACGGCAGTGCATTTGGCAACCTGCCGGACTGTAAATTGTCCTGTGTCTCTATAAATATGTTATGTCTCCTTTCTAGTGCTCTGTATGTAGTGGATTTGAAAAAGTTCCGTTAGATAGCAGCTGGAGACAGGCTGAGAGGGCAGTACCAAGGCCTAAGCCAGGACCCCAACAGTCTCTCCAATCTCAACCAGGTTTGTACTGAGGGCATATTCTATATTAGTAATGGAAGGGTTTACGAGCATTTAGGTACACTTGTATGTCATAGAAAATATGTTTTCAGCCATTCAAGATAGGTAACAGTTTGAATATACCTTATATGTTAATTGCAGAAAGGAGAGAGAAATGTGGAGCGCTTTGTCCAAACTACTTAAAGGGCACCTGTTGGGTAAAAATGTTATCCCCAACCAAAGGTGCGGGCTAATAGAGCCCGCATTCCGGTTGGGGATAACAGTTATTTTTTTTTAAAAAAAAAAATGCCCCCCAAAAGTGCTAGGCTACCTGCACCAGGAGGCTCATGGGACGTCACGCGCATGGGCATAATGAGCAATTCAGCCAGCTTTTTATTATGCGCATGCGAGTGACAGAAAGTGGCTACTTGCTCCAGGAACTCCCTCCCGGTGAGAGTAGCCTAGCGCTTGGGGGGTGCTTTTTTTTTTTTTTTTTTTAAAAAACTGTTATTCCCAACCGGAATGCGGGCTCTATTAGCCCGCACCTTTGGTTGGGGATAACATTTTTACCCAACAGGAACAGTTCAGTGTGAAAATAAAAACTAGATAAATAGATAGACTGTGCAAAATAAACAATGTTTCTAATATAGTCAGTTAGCCAAACATTTAATGTATAAAAGGGGTTGTTCACCTTAAAACAACCAGGAACATTCAATCTTTAAACTTAGATTTTGGAAAAATGGTAAAAAAATAAATAATGGAAAGTGATTGAAAAAAGTCTTTATTTCTGGGGAACAATCTGAAAACAACTGAACTGAAAAAAGTGTTTGAAAGGTGAACAACCCCTTTAATGAAGCATGGCTAATAATTGGATCTGGAAACAGCTAATAAACACTAAGGGCACAAGGGTGACATTTTATTTGGGGAGACTATCAATAGAAGACTACTATTTGGAGAACATATACATTTTCATAGACATTAATATAAAGTGGTTGATATCTTTTTTTTTTTTAGGGGAAGACTTCCTACATTTTCATTAGTCTCCAGCTTTGTAAACACCACCTACTGCCCTTAGCATTGTGACTGTGTATGAGCAATCCAATTGCAACTCTCAGGTGGCAGTTGGGAAATTGACAATATGTCTAGCCCCATGTCAAATTTCAAAATTGAATATAAAAAAATCTGTTTGCTCTTTTGAGAAATGGATTTCAGTGCAGAATTCTGCTGGAGCAGCACTATTAACTGATGCATTTTGACAGTATCCCTTTAAGGAAACTTTTAGTATGTTATAGAATGGCCAATTTAAAGCAACTTTTCAATTCGGTTTTCATTATTTTTTGTTTTTATAGTTTTTATAGTTATTTGCCTTTTTCTTCTGACTCTTTCCAGCTTCCAAATGGGCCTCGCTGACCCCTTCTGAAAAGTACATGCTCTGTAAGGCTACAAATGTATTGTTATTGCTTTTTATTACTCATCTTTCTATTCAGGCCTCTCCTATTCATATTCTAGACTCTCATTTAAATCAATGCATGGTTGCTATGGTAATTTGGACCCTAGCAACCAGATTGCTTAAAATGCAAATTGAAGAGTCGCTAAATAAAAAGCTAAATAACTCAAAAACCTTAAACAATAAAAAATGAAAACTAATTGCAATCACTAATATCACTCTCTACGTCATACTAAAAGTTATTTCTAAGGCGAACAACCCCTTTTGTGCCCTTTATTGGCAACCACAACTTTTAGCAGACATTGGGGTTCGTTTATAAACACTGGTCAAATTTGTACCCGGGAAGTAATCCATAGCAACCAATCAGTGATTTGATTTTTTCAGACATTTGCATGGACAACAATGAAAGCAAACATCTGATTGGTTGTCATGGGTAACTACCCAGGTACAAATCTGACCAGTGTTTATAAATGAACCCCATTTAATCTACTTTCTACTTTATTTCCCCAAAAAAAAGATCCTACCATTCTCTGTTCTGAAACCAGTCTCTGTGCTAGAGTCCTGCACGGAATCAATTTGTTAAACCCAACCCGCGACCTGCAACCCTGACCCGCAATCCGCATTCCTACCCTCTTGGACTGGCTACCCGACCCGCAAGTACCTTATCCGCAACCCGATCCGCAACCCTCTGACCAACATAGTAAAACTCTCTATTGAGTAGGCCTGCGACCCTACCCACAAACTCGCAGAACCGCCGACCCGCGTCTATACCTGCACCTGAGACTTCTACCTGCAGGTTACCCGCTTTTTTGCGGGTAACCCGAAGGTACATGACTCACTGCAGGACTCTACTCTGTGCATTGCAAATTTCCTGTTGGTAATATCACATTGTGTCAGTACTTGGTGGTGCTCTAGTTGGCAATTTAACATTCTGTAAGAGCTCCGTAGGGCCCAGATGCTGAGGGCTCTAACGTCTTGCTATGGATCAGTCAGGCAACACGAGTCCAATCATTTTTCCTTAATATCTGACAAAGCAGAGCTCACATATTGATTATGTTAATGCTTGAAGCAAAGTAGACGGATAAAGGCAATCACCCTTTTATATATAAAGGTTTTATAAGGAGCTGCAGATTAATAGCTGGATATAAAAGCAGTGGGGGTTGAGGCAGAACCGCACGCTGTGTAATTGTCTGATCAAGTCACATTGCTCCATAAAGTCAACATGGATTTCTGAGCCGATAAACATGAAAACCAACCTGAAACTGCTGGTCTTGTTTAAAGCAGCAATTTCTTCAAAATAGATAGGCTTTCACTAATGAACATATTCTATATTAAGGAGAACAAAAACAGTTGTGTTCGCAGCGTGGTTAATAAAAGTGAATAAAGCTCAAAATCCTTATAATAGCTTTTATTTCCATACACACAAATGCATTGGAAACACTGCACATTCTATTCTAAATCAAAACATGAAGAAGAACGCATCAAATTTGTAGAAGAAAAGGGAATATTCAGTTGTTCCAAAAAATAACAGTGTCTGAATTCTTCTTCTAAATGTAATTACACTATATACATTTTTTGTATCTTGTTTCCTTCAGTCTGGGAATTTATAATTATAGCAAGGAGGCAGCAGCCATTTTGTGGACACTGTTATTAAGACAAGACTTGTATCATCTCAGAATGTTGTTTGTGCACCAAAATGGGGGACCTGATGTCCATCCCCATGCCCTGGCTACACAATTAAATGGTAAAGAGAACGGGGGAATGTGTGGAGAGCAGTGACATGTAGGAAGTGCTGAATGGAAAGTGAAAGTAATTGCTTGCCCCGCCTCTATGCCTAAGGCATAGAGGAGGGGCAGACAATATTTGATTGACAGCTGAGATTTTTAAACGAGTTTAACAGCTATGAATGCTGTAATAAATAATTTGGAAAGGACTTTTACTATACAGCTTTTTATGTCTGGGTTACAGGTCCACTTTAATTGTATAATCAGTGTTTCTGAGAACTGCTGCACATCTGTGTTGTGTGGAGTCCATCAACTTCTGGCACCTGTTACTTTCCACAATTCTTCTGTATTTCGTCATTTTGTTTCAGAAGCATCATTATTGACTTCACCCCATTAGTTTTCTATTGGGTTAAGGTCCGGCGATTGGGTCTGGCCACTCCATAACGTCAATCTTGTTGGTCTGGAACCAAGATGTTGCTTATTTACTGATGTGTTTGGGGTTGTTGTCTTGTTGAAACCCCCATTTCAAGGCCATTCAATACATCTTCAAGTATTTTGATGTATTGAAACTGACCCATGATCCCTGATATGTGATAAACAGGTCCAACTCCATAGTATGAGAAACATCCCCATATCATGATGCTTGTGCCTCCATGTTTCACTGTCTTCACTCTGTACTGTGACTTGAATTCAGTGTTTGGGGGTCGTCTGACAAACTGCAGCCCCTAGACCCAAAAAGAACAATCTTTTTTTCATCAGTCCACAAACTGTTGTGCCATTTCTCTTTAGGCCAGTCAATGTGTTCTTTGGCAAACTGTAAGCTCTTCAGCACGTCTTTTTTTTTTCAACAATGGGACTTTGTGGGGACTTCTTGCCAATAGCTTGCCTTCACATAGGCGTCTTCTAATTGTAACAGTATCACACGTAACATTAGTCCTACTCTGATGTTCCTGGAGCTGATCATTAGCCGAGTCTTTGCCATTTTGGCTATTCTTCTATCCATTCCAACTGTAGTTTTCAGTTTTCTTCCACATCTTTTAGGTTTTGGTTGCCATTTTAAAGCATTTGAGATCATTTTAGCTGAGCAGTCTATCATTTTCTCCACTTCTTTATGTTTTCCCCTCTCCGATCAACTTTTATCAAAGTACGCTTATGTCTGGAACGACCCATTTTACTCAGAGAAATGCACTATAACCACATGCAAAACATCTGCTCCTTCCTTCCTAGGGTGGCAGGATTTTAGGGGGCGGCATGCTGCCCAACCACACCCACATGGTTCAGAAACACTGGGGATGAGCAGCTTTTTAAACCTCTCGTGCGCCAATCCCCATTGCTCTGGTTCAGATGAAAATTTGAGCGAATAAAAGGGAGGGGATGGGGGTGGCAAATGACAGCGGGCCTAGGGGTGCCAACTTTGTAAATCTGGCCCTGCGTAATCGACACCTGTTTTTTCACAGAATGAATGAGCTCACTAATTGATCTCCACACTGCTATTATTTGGAACAAACTATTATTATTATTTTGACCACTGCTATAATTTGGAACGAGCCTCAATTAATGAATCAATGACATACAATGAGCAGCATATCATGACTGTTGGGTCTGTTGGTTTTCTATTACTCTACTACACCTACTAGTAAATTATTTGCCATGTAGAAATATAATTTCTACCAAAAACAGTGGTTGATCAGGTTAGTGTTGTGTTTATTCTGAGCACAACTGTAAATCTCTGCAATAGAAACGTTTAGTTACTTTCCTGTAAATGTGAATTTTTGTATTTTTCTTTTTAGAGGCACTTACTTCCAAGGTGAGCATGTGGCCTGCAGCCAAAGAACAGCTGGGGAATCCAAAAGAATCAGCTGACAGTACTATTTCATGCCTAGATAATGCTCCGTGGGAGAAGTAACACATGGTATATTTTAAAGGGAAGAAAAACAATCATTTATTTGTCTATTTTAGAAAAAAGCAGCAAACTGAAAATCCAAAAAATATGTTTGCACCAATGGATTCAATGATGATTTCCAATCTCCTTCCTTGGAGTCTTAAGATGGCCATAGTTGTAACAATTACGATCTTTCTTGGAAAAGATCTTTCCTAAACAGATCATTTGTTTCAATACACATGTGTAGATCTGAATTGTCAGATATACAGGTATAAACAATAGAATTCTACCTGTATCTGACGATTCAGCACTAACAATGGCCGATGTTTGGGTCCTTTCAAAGGCACCCGATCAAAATTTTCCATCCAGCCCGATCGACGAGCCGACCGATATCCAAGTCTTCTGCCGATATCGGTCGGCTCTTTTCCCGAATATCGTACAAAAATTTGTTTCCTACGATATTATCTGTGTGTCTATGGCCACCTTTAGGGCTATAAAACACATGGAGGCTTTCTTTAGCTTAGCAGTGACTAAAATTCTACAACTCCCAACGGGTTACTACCCATTGCCTCAGGCTGGGAGAATTTGCTTAGCTTATTTATTAAATTGGAAGCAACTGGAGGGTTTTTTTTTATTTATCCTAATATCAACATAGTCATTCTCAGTTCCCTGTAATGGATTAGCACCGTTTCTCTCCCCAAATATCATTTGTAACAGTCCAGCATGACGTCTGGCCTCCAGTACCCCAGTAATTGGTCAATACCTATTCTCAGATCATGTGATTAGACAAGAGGTTGTCTTAGATCTGTTCTTTTTGAAAACTTTAGTCTAATGGATTAGCACTGCTTCTATTTCCTAGGGGGTTTATAATTAGATATGGCACTAATTGATGGATCAAATAGATCACTATTGATCCATTACTTCTGACCCTCTGGGATGGTTTTATTCTTCTAATCCTGTTGAACTGGAACTCTAG
This sequence comes from Xenopus laevis, assembly GCF_017654675.1. Classification (NCBI taxonomy): domain Eukaryota; kingdom Metazoa; phylum Chordata; class Amphibia; order Anura; family Pipidae; genus Xenopus; species Xenopus laevis. The sequence goes on along the minus strand of NC_054380.1, from coordinate 120,783,929 downwards.
GCAACCTTCAGCCAAGGGATTTGTGGAAAAAGAGGAATTGTTAGTCATCAACAGCTGGAGGTTCACAAGGAATTTCTGGTCTACAGCATCTTCACCATGTTAAGGTGAATCTCATGTGGCCTTCTTTTAGAATTTACCAGAACGTCTGCTTCACTGTAAAGATCTTGCCACTTTTAACGACCATATTTTAGCAACAGGAGGCTGTCTCAAAATAGTCTGAAACCCCAATAAACGTGAGGGTGGTGCATGCCAGAGAATTGAGAGCGTGAGTAAAGGGTTCAAGTCCCTTATTGGCATAGTCAAGAGGAGTGTTGGAATGGTATATTGTCCCATTGTCCATTCCTCAACAAAAATAGTGGTAACACTGCACTGATGTGGCAGTTGTTCTATTGAAGTGTAGCAGATATTATCAGGGTCACTCCTGCCCACAAATTTGGTGCCCTCAACCTCAACGGGGGAAAAAAAAAATGCCAAACAAAAGATCTATTCAGAAGCACATCATTGTGTCTTCAATTCAATAAACACAGGGTACAAACGGGCTCACTTATCATCATTAGGGAGCAAATTAAGAGGCGCTTATGATCCAATAATATGGATTGCCAGTCCTTGGTCAGTTGGACACACTGTAAAATTCAATATCTCGGAGAACCTAAAAATCAGAGCTTGAAAATCATCTCAATGACAGCTCTTCATTGACACCGGAAATGCCAATATTTGGTCATTAAATTTCAAAATGGAATAATTATAGAACTGTAACTATCTCAATCAATAAGTGTTCTATAGGCGAAAGGCTGAAGAGGTGTTATAATCATAATCATTTTGGGGTCTTTTATCTCCTGTGTAAACAAATAATCAGACTTACAATATGTCGTGATATAAGAGAACAGTGGGATTCAGACCTGATACTTTTTTAAAAGTCCCAATAACACTGGGAAATGAAAATGTTTAAAACCATTAATACATAGGGCCTTATATACTAAAAAGGCTACTCCCCTTCTTATTCAACACAAGTTCAATACACAAGGCTTGCGATAATCACCTATGGTCTTTGTTATCTCTAAACAGGGCAAAGACATTTAAAAGCCAGTTCCTGGTTCTTGGGAGCAACTTTGGGAGGAGAAAAAGGTAGTTAATAAAATGATCAATCCACACATACTTTCTCTGTATAATGAGCTCTCCCTGAAATCCTGCATTTGGGAAGGAAGGGATGGGGTTGTTTACACAGTGCTCGTTATCTTTATTGAAACAATCAGTTCTGATTACATTTGGACAAAGAGTAGATTATGATAATTTTGAGAATATGATACTTTAAAAAAGTATGCCTGTCACACTGCTGCTCCCCTCCTTCGACTGTGCACAACTACCGAAATGAAAATCTTTCTCTACTTTGGGATGAGGTATAAAGGGTTAAAGATGGCCATATGATCTTACTAGCATATCTGGGGTTACTATGATTACTGTCCATTTTTGCAGTGATTTTACTGGGTTGTTATTATGCCCATTGTCCATTTCTTATTCATATGTCTGGGGTTTATATGCCCATTGGCCTTTTCTTACTGGCATGTCTGCGTTTTAACACTCATAGGCCATATCTTACTGGCCGAATCCTTCTGCCAGGCCGAACCGAATCCTAATTTGCATATGCAAATCAGCGGTGGGGAGGAAAATCTGTGACTTTTTGTCACAAAACAAGGTAAAAAATGTTTTCCCTTCCCACCCCTAATTTGCATATGCAAATTAGGATTCTGTTCAGTATGAGGCCAAATCTTAAGAGAAGGATTCGGGGGTTTGGCCGAATCCAAAATAGTGGATTCGGTCTATCCCTACTCTAAATAAAGTGATTGGGTATGTCTGGGTAATTATGGTTAAGGATGTGGTAAAAAAAAGTATAAATGTTGGTACTGTGATTAGCAGGGCCGCCATCAGGGGGGCACTGGGGGTACAGCTGTACCGGGCCCGGGCCTGAAGGGGGGGCCGGCTCGGCGGTGTTAAACTTTTCAAATTATCCGGGCCCCCCCTTAACAGTGCCGAAGGTCACGGTGCAGCTGAAGATCCAAAGCCGCGCCAAAGACCTGCTGCTGCTCACGCTGCTGAATTGTCACTCACTGAGCTCCGAGCAGCAAGTACACTCTCCTGCTCTTCCGAGCTGCTGCTGCTGACAGGCTGAGGCTGATGTGGGCGTGGAGAGAAGGAGCGAGGGAGGGGGAAAGGAGCAGAAGTGTTTAACCCTGCAACTCCAGACTGAGCAAGAGTCGGGTATTGTAACATTGGCACTGGAAGCCTCTCTTTCCAGCCTGTATTTGTGTAATTATTTTAGCACCAGCATAGTGTTGCTGCCATTCTATCCTAGTAGTCTGTTGTACTTATTATTTGGCAGATCTTTCTAGTGATCATGTTGCTTGCTTATTCTATCAGTTAAAAAAAAGTAACATTTTTCTAATAGAACCATAAGCAGCATTACTAAAGAAATAAAAAGCCTAGCTTGAAGGTCAGTTAAAGGGGTTGTTCACCTTTACATTAACTGTTAGTATGATGTAGAGAGGGATATAGGGAGACAATTTGTAATTGGGTTTTTATTTTTTGTGGTTTTTGACTTATTTAGCTTTTTATTCAGCAGCTCTCCAGTTTGCCATTTCTGTAATCTGGTTGCCAGGGTCTAAATTCCCCTAGCAACCATGCACTGATTTAAATAAGAGACTGAAATATGAATAAGGGAGGACCTGTATAGAAAGATGATGTTTTTTAGCGCTGGTGTCTGTGTGGACTTTTTAATGTGGGGTGGGATCTGGGGTGGGCGGGGCCAGGGGGCCCAGAAAAATTTTCTATACAGGGCCCCGTGATTTCTGATGGTGGCCCTGGTGATTAGTATAATATAATATAATAAATATAATGAATTTGTTTCCCGATTTTGCGTGAAAATGTCCGATCTTCACGATTTTTTCATGAAAATGTCAGATTTTCACGATTTTTCCGGGAACTTTCCAATTTCACGATTTTTCCATGAATTTTTGCTCGCTTTTCGCGAATTTTGCTAATTTTTTTCAGCGAAACGGGAGAAATTCACCCATCAGCTTCACCTTGACCTCTGTTTCCATAGCAGGGGGTCAGGGCTGCAAAAGTTGTGGGAGGCAGTGTTGGCAGATGCTGTTATGTGTTTGGTGGAGTTCTGGAGTTATGTTCTCTTGTTGGCCTCAGGTATCCCAGCTGGACATTATACCCAAAACTGAACTGACCACGTGTATTTCAGTAGAAGCTCATTGGCCATGATCAGCTTCCCTTCTGTATTCATTTATCTGGGCCCATTGCGCTGTAGAAGTGAAAAGCTTTTTGCACCTAATGGCTTTCACCAATGCTCCTGTTTAGTGTGCATGTATCTGCCTGGACTGCACCAAAGTTTACTGTGCATACATCTGCCTGGACTGGACCAAACAGGAATATCGGCCAGGGTTACAGGTAAGTGATTACAATTACTGTGGGGTGCCTCCTTGTTCTCCTTTAAAAATGTCCGATAGGGTGCATTTCATTTAAAAGGATAAGGAGCAGGGACAAGTCGATGTGATAGATTTGGGCATGGTTATTCTCCGCTGGAAGGCAGCAGCAAAAGATGAACCCACCCCGAACCATTAAACTCCAGGCCTGGCCCTTAAAGAGGGTATGATTCACCTTCAAGTTAATTTTATAGTATGTTTTAGAATGGCCAATTCTAAGAAACTTTTAAATTGGTCTTCATTATTTATTTTTTAAAGTTTTTGAATTATTTGCCTTCTTTCTGTTTTTCTTTTTTTTTCCTGAAAAGTGCATTAAATGGAAAATGCCATCAATACACGGTGTAATAATGTACGTGACCGATATGGATTCCTTTCTGTCGGGATCTATCAGAAAATCAATGCTCACATTTCCTGTAAGTCTGATTCATAGAGAAGAGGGAGGGCTGTGATTTTGCTTTAATATTGTGCCGAGATCATTCTAACAAGATATAAGGTTTGTTGCCGTTCTAATGTGATTGCTGGCAAGATGTTTGGATAATAAAATAGCTGCCGCCGTCTTGTTTGCTCTTTATAAGACACTGGCTCCCTCTTATATAATAACGCTGTGTATCTCATGGATAAACCTGCAGTCCTGCTGCCCCAACCATATAAAAACTGAAAGAAAAATATTTCTCCACTGTGTTTGGATTGACACCTGTCAACATCACACTTTTTATCCATCGTTAAACGCCCCATATAAAGCACACATGGGTACAATTCACTGAGATACCTGGAAAACTGTGATTTATTCAGTTCTGAATAAAAAATACAGGTATGGGATTTGTTATCTGGAAACCTGTTATCTGCAAATTTCAGAATTACAGGAAATCCAACTCCCATAGATTTACATTTTTAAAAATGTATTTCCTTTTTCTTTATAACATGTTGTTGATCCCAATTAATCCTGGTTAGAGGCAAAACAATGCTATTGGAGTTAATTCATTTTTAAATTATTTTTTTTAGTAGACTTAAGGCTAGTGTATTAGGGTTAGGGTTATACACTGGCTATGGAAAGACCCCTTATCTGGAAAAAATCCCGGTCCGAGCATTCTGTATAACAGGTCTGTATAACTAATGATTTCCCTTCTTAGGGGCCAATTTAAAAATAAAATGTGAATTGAGAAAACTAAAAAACGTGATAAGATTCTATAGCCTTCAATTGGAAGTGTATCTGATACATTCAAAGGTGAACAAAATCCATGCACTTAGGCTTTGAGAAAGCAGAGAATAGCTGGGCCTTTTCTAAGGAAATTCTCACCAAGACAAAGCATAGCCTCTTTGGCCAGTTTATAAGGGGGTACACTGAGTAATTGTTGTGAATGTTATGGTTACTGTACTGGAATGTGTGAAAGTGATGTGAAGTTAATTTGTTAATGTTACAAATCTGTGGTTAAAACAAAAGTAATGGGAATAATTGTAACGAGTTGGAATGGCCACTAGGTGGCAATAGTGTTAAAGAAAAGTTTAGTTGTAGTTTCAAAATAGAAAGTAGAGCCAGGCACTAGCAGATTAACTGCAAAACATTTATTGACACGACATGTTTTGGGCAAAGCCCTTTTTCAAGTGTTGAAAAAGGGCTTTGCCCGAAACATGTCCTGTCAATAAATGTTTTGCAGTTAATCTGCTAGTGCCTGGCTCTACTTTCTATTTTGATGTTGTAGCCTTTTATGGATAAAGGCAGAGCTACAGGTGCGAACAAGGCATAATTGGAACCAGTACTTCCTACAAGGTTAGTTGTAGTTTACACCCTAGCCACTAGAGGGCATAAAAAGGGAGGCCACACCCAGGGCAGGGTTCTTCTTCTCCTGGACATCGGCTGAACAGGATCAGGCAGAGTGAGGGTCTCTAGTAAGAAGGTACTTCAGCTAGATAGGGTGATAGCCCAGACCCCTAACAAGGAGGTGGTGGCCTAGGGCCATGGCTATTTTGGTTTGTACTGGAATCAGTTATTTGAGTGAGCTCTAATACATCTGCTAGGAAAGGAAGCCCCCCTATAAGATATATTGGATCATTCATCTGATACCCAACTGCTGCATGAAGACAGAATGAAGAGAAACAGATGCTAAGAGAGGGATAATGAACATAAACTTGATTATTTCAGAAACAATGCAGAATATTTAATTGATTGTATTTACAAAGTTTCTTATTTCAGTATGCTGAGGCTTATATTTTAATTTTCATTTCATTTTCACCATAGTTCCCCTTTAATAAAGAACCAGAATTTCCAGAAGAGACAGCGACTAAGCGGTTAAACGTAACAGCTGCAAGAAGAGCAGCAATGAAATGGATATATACACTGTAAGCAAGTTCTTGTGCAGGCCAGTTGGTATGTGTGTCTGCCTCCACTGCTGAAAAGGCTTTTTCTATAAAAAAAAAAAAAATTGCATGGAAAAAGCTCAGATCCATTGTCAGTAGAAAAGGGGCACATTTGTTGTATTGCAGTTTCTGAGAGGAGAATAGATAAGAATCCACATTCCTGTTACAGAACCTTCCCACACTTTCTACTGTTTTTAGTAGAAAAGCATATTTTAATAATATATATTATATTGTAATTGTATTGTTTCCATTTTTTTTTAAATTTTATTTTATCACTTGGTAATTTCCCACCCTAGTAGAGGGCTCATTTATAAACACAGCCTGGACAGTAACCCAAAGCAACCAATCGCTGGTTAGATTTTTTAGGCAGGTGCTGGTTGAACACTGAAAGCAATCATCTGATTGGTTGCCATGGGTTACTGCCCAGGAGCAAATATGTATAAATGAGCCCTTGCCTCTAGAGTCAGTGGCACTGGCCAGTTATACAGTATATGTATAGTGGGTTATCCAATCCGTGCAGTCGGCTAGCAGCCTGAAAGCTCTTCTGTCACGTACAACTCATTAAAAAGGTTTCAATTTCTTCTCCTGTCTGCCCAATGTGTCTTAGTCAAATTTTATATGTGGTTATTCACCTTCCAAACACTTTTTTTTCAGTTCAGTTGTTTTCAGATTGTTCACCATAAACAAAGACTTTTCTTTTATTTTTTTATTGGTTTTCCAAAATTGAAGCTTAAAGTTTAATGTTCATATCTCTAGTGTCTCAGTCTGGCAGCTCCGTGATCCAGGAGCATCTGAACTGTAACAATTTGCTACATTTAGTTGATACATTTAGTAAATACATTTAGTTGATACAATTACTCAATACATTTCTCAGCAGCATCTGTGGAATATTAGCAACTATTGTATCAATTCTAACAGCTGCCTTTAATGAAACTCAGATTCTGCTCAGCAGGGACAACAATAAGAAATGTATCAACTAAATGTATCAATTTAGAACAGTTTACAGGGTCGGCGACCCCCATTCCTTGATGTGCTTTAGACTCCAGTATTATAAAAACGATCACTAATAGAAAATAGAAAGTAATTGCAAAACAACTAAACTGAAAAAAGTGTTTGAACCCCTTTAATGTGGATTTTCTTGGTCTTTTCATTTGACACTGTCCTGCTGCTCATCCATTGCTTATAAGCCAATCCACAGAAATCAAAGGGCCTTGGAGCAAGAAAGTGGCAGCACCGAGCTTTTTGGATGATTTTCAGTAATTGATTTATTTCTTCTCTCGGGACCTGGTAACACCAATCATATTATATGAAAGGCTGAGGAATCCTCAAAAAATGAAGGTTGCCCACCAATGACCTTTCATTTCCGCCTATAAATGGATGGACCCTGACAGTGTCCTCTCCCCATATCATCCTCCTATGCTAGATGGGGGCAGTTCAGAGGGTATTAATGAGAATCATGTATTCCTGTTGCCCTTCTGCTCCTTTCATGTATTGTGACATAAACAATGTTTTTGTAATGATTTGTAATGATTTATCATCCAGTAATAATGCTGCTAGTTATCATGCTGTAGTCTCCTGCAAAGAATAATTACTCCTAATTTATTCTAATGTGTTTGATGTGAGGCTCAGCCTGTGGAATCCGTTCCATGCTTATTGTATTCCTGCCCTCCAGTATGGAGCTAATTGTGTGCACTTTCGTTTGTTCTTTCAGCGAGGTCACATTTAGCTTCCTTGTCATTATTTCCATTCAGCAGGCATGCAATCACCGGGAACGGGAACCCTATATATAGAATCTACTTCTTTCATTTTGAAATCACCGGTGCTTCCAACTGTGAAAATAGAAGTGTGGGCTTTTAATTCCTATGTCTCTACCCATTGGGCCATGATTCTCTCCCACCCTAGCGGCAAGCTACTGCCAATTCTGGAGACTTGCATTGTGGGGATTCTACCACTCCTCAGGCAGTAATAGATCTGGAACAACCATCAAGCCACACATAACAATATTCTTACTATGACAGTAAGGCTGAGCTTTGTACTGACAATTGTATTGCATGGGATCTACCACCAATGGGAAAAGATGCTAGAGGAGTATCGTATGTCTATAAATTAGAGTTTGGATATCACTAAAGTTTCATTCTTCTTTCAGTGGTTTATTGCCAAAGAGTAAGGGATATGGGGAATATCCTCAGTGATAGGAGGGTGGTCAGTCCTTCCTTCAGGCAAGGAACAGTTGTAACGAATCAGGAACAGCACAGGCAGGAGAGGGTTGGAGTGGGTGCAGAGACAGGACAAGGCAGGAGTGGGACAGAGTGGGCACAGAGACAGGACAAGGCATGAGAGAGACAGAGTGGGTGCAGAGACAGGGCAATGCAGGAGAGGGACAGAGTAGGTGCCGAGAAAGACAAGGCAGGAGAGGGACAGAGTGGGGACAGAGTCAGGACAAGGCAGGAGAGGGACTGAGTGGGTGCAGAGAAAGGATAAGGTAGGAGAGGGATGGAGTGGGCACAGAGACAGGACAAGGCAGGAGAGGGATGGAGTGGGCGCAGAGACAGGACGAGGCAGGAGAGGGACGGAATGGGCAGAGAGACAGGATGAGGCAGGAAGGAGGCAGAGTGGCCACAGAGAAAGAACAAGGCAGGAGAGGGACAGAGAGGGTGCAGAGACAGGACAATGCAGGAGAGGGACGGAGTGGGTGCCGAGAAAGACAAGGCAGGAGAGGGACAGAGTGGGCACAAAAAAAAGACAAGGCAGGAGAGGGACAGAGTGGGTACAGAGACAGGACAAGGTCAGAGTGGGATGGAGCAGGTGTAGAGACAGGACAAGGCAGGAGAAGGATGAAGTGGGCACAGAGACAGGACAAGGCAGGAGAGGGATGGAGAGACATGACTGGGATGGAGCAGGTGTAGAGACAGGACAATGAAGGAGAGGGACAGAGTGGGCGCAGAGACAGGACAAGGCAGGAGTGAGAGGGATGAGTTTATATAGATCACAGTAAGCTCTGATTGGCTGACTCTAGCTGACTTATAAGGCTGGCAGGAAGTGATGTAAAAGTCAGGGAAATAAATGAGGATGAGAGTGAATAAGAGATAGGAACTTGCCAGCTGCTCCCCTGGCCAAATGGTCAAGCAGAGCTTCTAGAAACCTGGAGGTTCCTGGCTTGATCCCCAGCAGAGCTTTACACAGAGACATGAACTGTGATAACTCATTTTTAAGGTCTGCCCCATGTTCCCAAAAAACTAAATGAAAAAAAAAAATAGGTGCTTAAAAAAGTGAAATGGCTCATAGTGAACATAAACGTTTCTTTGGTTTTTAGAGTAACATGTATAGTCTGACAGCCAATGACTATTGAGGCTGTTGTTAAACTAGTATATTTAGTATCCCTCAATAAAGAAAACTTCATTCTAGAAAATAAACAGTTTCTATAGTAGGTAATCCTCCCAAAGGGGAGATAAGAAGGCTATATTGTTTAATATATGGGGCTGCTGTACAGTATATGGTAGAGAAGATGAGTAGTAGATATGTTTACGGAGGTATTATTAAGACACAGTTCTGCTACACCAAGTGCACCTTTGTTTTCTTGAATGTAGTGCCAGGCTATCTCCTCAATCTCTTGCAGTCTTAATACTGCCTAAAATTGAGATACTACTCATATTGGAATTGTGGGTTAAAATACTGCATTTAAATGTTATTTGATGTGATGTAAAAATTGCTATACCATAATAATTTCTCAATGGTTTACTAGGTGGCAGTAGAGCATTAACTTGTTTGTATAGACACCTTGTCCATCTGTAACAAAGCAGCTCTAACAGTTATTTAAGGGAAAACAAACCCAGACAATATATGCTGGAGTTTATTCACTTTCATATGAGTCTGCTGAGGATTCTTTCTGACTATTTCTTGCTTTTTACAGTGATGATATTTAGTGGTACAGCTTATCATAAAGCATAGTAGTATTTTATGCTGTATAGATAATATTAGCAGCTGAATAACGCTTGTAATACTAGACACCGGCAACTCAGAACAGCCGGCAATGTCTCCTATTTAGTCTTGTTTGGTGACATCCATGGAAAGAAAGGAGGAACGGCAGAATAGATTTGACTCTATCTAGTATAGACATAGTTTAGATTTAATAATGTTAAATTTGGAAGATTGATGTGTTTATGTATATCTATATTTATATATTTACAGTGTTAAAGCTTACTGTATATAAACCTTCATATGTTGGACATTCTTCATATGCAGTTATGTCCAGGGGGTCCTATGCACTGCTGCCCCTCGGTTATCATAGATAATGGGGTATTCATGGCCTTCCTTTGAAGACTTGATTTGTAGGAAAGGGAGGGGGGCAGACTCATCCTCTTTAAGCTGGACATAGGCGCAAAGATCCGATCATACGATTCCTCGATTCGTACGATTTTCAGACCATGTGTGTGAGTCCAGACATTTTTCGTCCCCCGGAGATCGATCATTCGGTCGATCGGACAGGTTAAAAGGTGTCTGTCGGCTGCAGATAATTTCTCTGCATGTATTGCCGATCATACGATTTTCAGTGGGAGACTGTCACTAGCTTTGTGGGACATAAGTTTCATACGATTGCTGTCAGGGGCAGAACATCATCTGATCTGTTCTTTAACTATTTTATTTGATCTGAATGGTTAGTGAAAGGTCGGAGATGGGGAAGTCCGATCGTTCGAGGATTCGAACGATCGGATCTTTGCATCTATGACCAGCTTTACTCTGCATATTCGCTTGGAATATACAGTTAGGTCCACAAATCTTTGGAATTCTTTTCAATTTTTTTTCGAATTTTAGTTCTGTACATTAGACACAATGAATTTTAAACGAATCAACTTCAGGGGCTCAAAAGTAATTGGACAATTGACTCAAAAGGCTATTTCATGGGCAGGTCTGGGCAATTCCTTTGTTATGTAATTATCAATGAAGCAGATAAGAGCCCTGGAGTTGATTTGAGGGGGGGAGAGCATAGCACAAGTACCTGCATCCCCCCATGAATACAGTGCTGTCAGTGTTCAGCCTGTGTATAGCAGCACTGTATTCATAAAGGGGTGGGGAATGTAGGCAGCCCACTACCAGTCTCCTAATTTGTGCATCACTCAGCAACAGAGATGTCAATTTACCAGCAATCTTCAATCTTCAGAAAACAGCCAGACCCCTGATGTAAATGCTTTTAAATTAGCACTAAGGAGTGTGACTCGGGTCAAAGTAAATGATCACAGATTATGGACTAAGGTCATAAATGTATAAAATACTGAACTTACTTATTTGTGAATGTGAATATGAGCCTATGCAAGCTATAAAATACTATAATATACTCATGTTCTGGATTTTGGAGAATCCATCTTTGTGTCTGCTGCTGCACATTTTCCAGTATACTCAGCTGGCTTCAATGCAAGCAGTTCTGGAGAAGTGTTGGATAAGTTGCATTTAGTCCCCCTCCTCTATTCCCTCTGTATTGCTGGTGCCTGATGCAGTCAGCTTTTCAGGTAATCAAGGGAGGTTCAGTCAGGTAATGCTGGGAGTTGTAATTTAACACAGTTTATAAATGTCTACACTAACCGGTTATCGATGGCGGCCGCTTTCACTAAGCAAAGTTGTCATTTGGATATTCTTCAGGGGGTGGAAGTTTTAGAAATAATTGATTTGGCTGAATGCAGCTAATTACAACGTACAGCTGTCAGACACGTCTCATTTATCCGGCACATTATGATACTCCGGCACAGGAAGAGATAAAGTGCTCTGAGAATGGAGCAAGTCACACCATGAGAAATGAGAAGTATATAAGGCACGGGCCCAGGGAGGGAAATCAGACCTTGGAATCATTGCATTGACCTTGAAAGGTGATTCTCTGCCATCCCTGGATTAAGGTTGTATAAACTTTCCAATAACAGCTAATGAGACAGAAGCTGGAACGAGTTGCGAGCGCCGGCCTCGGCGAAAGCATCTTTCCCCCGGGTCCCTCTCCAGTTTCACCCTCAGCGCAAGGGGAGGCAAAAAATAAAAAAGAGAGAATTGTGATTACTCCTGAACAGGGGAAAAAATAACAAATAATGATAAGACACACAACAGCGGTCACACAATTCTACTTTCATTTCAAATGAAATATGGATTTCTGAATGTGTGCTCATGTCGGCACAAGTCACCCATACTGAAGGAATGAGCCTTATTTTATTAACCCTGCCGTGAAATCACATACTGATACTGAAGCTGCAAGTCCAGACGAGGAGGAAACATAAATGGAACTCTTTCAGGGCCAAATGCTTCTACTAGATGCCCCCCTTGCAGAGCGGTCAACTTGAAAAACCTGTTTTACGGGGGCAGTGTTGGACTGGCCAACTGGGATACCAGTAAAACTCCCGGTGGTCCCAGGTTATTGGGCCTCTTGCTTCTAACGATTTGGCCTATTTCATGGTCATTCCCTATATCTTTATGAGAAAAAGAGACTTAATACTGGAAGAACAGAATATAGTAAGTAAATATAAACAGGCCCGGATTTGTGGTGAGGCCACATAGGCCCGGGCCTAGGGCGGCACATTTTTGGGGGTGGCATGCCGCCCAGCCGCTCTGTGGGGAGCCTGTGTTCTCCAGTGCTCCGGCACTCGCACGCTGGCGCTTTTGCGGCAGCGTGTGGTAGTGCGGGCGGGCGCTAGGAGCGCATGGCCTAGGTGCGCCCGCCCAGCGAATCCGGCGCTGAATATAAAAGACTAAGAGAAGAAAGAGGTTGAGTGAGGAGAGGAGGAATAATAGTTTGGAAAGTGGGCCCATGGTCTAAGGTTTTCTGGTGGGCTCCTGTCATGCCAGTCTGACACTGTACAGGGGGCTTCCAGTGCACGTGAGCTCCTCTCAAAAAAAATTCTGACCAGGAAGTAGGGTTGCCACCTTTGTGCAGCCCACGATCCGGCAGGGGTAGGGCCATGATGTCACAGGAGCGGGTCAGTGACATTGCGGGTGGGGTGTGAAACATCACATGGGCAGGGCTATGGTGATCAGAGATTGGCTGAACGCCATGTCCATCAAGATCCTGCCCGGTTTACTTATTTGGAAAACTGGGCAGACAGTCTTGACCTTGTCCTTCTGAAAAATGGGTAGTCAGAGTCAAATCTGGACGGGTGTTAACCCTATTAAAAAGGACCATCAGCGGAAGTGACATGACAAGTATGAGTACAACCTATCCTGAAGCTACAGATTCTGTGCGTGTTCACAATGCTCCGCTGACATCACAGAAATGAAACACGCGCATCCAATTGTTGCCCTTAAATCGTCCAAAATCTTTAAAAAATCATCAGAGATCATGGGGAATGCTCAATAATATACCAGGAAAGGAGCCCAAAGCAGGTAATGCCGGAAAAATAGCGGGGGTTAACAGCTCTGCCCTTGCCTGTAGCCACAACGGAGACGATTAGTGAAGCCAAACAGCAGCCAACATCTTGGGCCTCATTTATAAACACTGGCCAAATTTGCGCATGGGTAGTAACCCAAAGCAACCAATCAGTGGACACTGAAAGCAATCATCGGTTGCCATGGGTTACTGCCCAGGTGCAAATTTGCCCAGTGTTCATAAATAACCCCCTTGTAGCCATAAGGATTCTATTGAATGCGGACATGCCCATTTGCAGGACCTAGACTGCAGTGCAGATGGGCCTTTCATGCAAAAAACAATGATGAGGAACATTGGCCAATTGTGTAATATTTGGATTCCATGTGCTGTCCCTTCTGGAAGAGGAAATAACTACCCAGTCACTATCTAATGCAATTTGACATCAGACAATTTTAATGAAATCCATTTTAATCAAATAATTCACATTTTTGATTTCCTTTATCTCTATAACTATAAAACAGTAGCTTGTATTTGATCCCAACTAAGATATAATTAATCCTTATTGGAAGCAAAACAATCCAATTTGGTTTATTTCAACTTTTAAATTGTATTTTAGAAGACTTAAGGTATGGAGATCCAAATTACGGAAACATCCCTCATCAGAAAATCTTCAGGTCTCGAGTATTCTGGACAACAGGTCCCATAGACCGTGACCATATAAAAGAGATTTAGCACCAAAGCACTGGATTTCACACTGTTGTTTTAGCCTATTGTATATTTTTTATACATTATGATTGGCAGGTATTGGAGGCAGGCTTTATCGCTATGGCAATGTCCCGCTGTGTGTGTATACGTGTCCACGCAAACCGTGCCTAGTCATTTCTCTCTCTGCTGGGTATTACCTGCTAATACAGACTCATAATGCATCAGCAATGAGTGAGAAGAGGCCACTCATTGTCATTTGTTTTAGAAGTGGGATGCTCAGTTCAGTCGTGATGAATTTCTCTGCATCAGAATGCATCCTCACATTTGCAGAGCAAGACCATTTGTAAGGCAGTTTTCCATGGACGTGGCTATGCTAAACAAGGATCATCAATATATATATATATATAACAATGTTCTGTTGCTGAGATCCTTCGACCCAATAAAGCTATCATTAGCCTGTCTGTAAAGGGGTAAAAATAAAGTTTATTTTTATAATGTAAACAGTTAAGCAATGCTGTAGTGCAGCCAGCAGGTGGCACCAAGTCCATCTTAGAGCCCAAATATGACAGTGCCTTGCTCTTTTTTTGCCTGGAATATCAAGCAGCAGGTATAGACCCCAGTGGCCAGACCCTTGTGAATGTTGGCACGCCTTGACTGGCATTCCAAATAGACCTTGGCGTTTCAAATATACAAATTGGCCACCACCAGCCCACTAAATAGTGACTGTCTATGCCATGTTACAGCAGCCCCACTGGCATTTGCCAAAATCAATATATTGCCAGTCCATGCCTGAAGGTTGGAACCATAGGGCTAGATAGCAGATAGCGGCATCAAGTGAGTTCCTTTAGGATTGAAAGATAATGAGAGCTAACCAGGTTTACACTGGTGTGTGAGAGGCCCACCAGGGCTTCTAACCTGGGGCCCCTACACCTCCTGTGGGGGCCCCCACCATCCACCCACTTAACCACTGCTGACTTCTCCCCCACCGTGCCCACTGTTCTTTTCCAGTGATTGGAGGTAGCAAGGGCGGGCAGCAACGGCAGAGGTCAGGAGAAGAAGCGAGGACGTGTCGGCGTAGGGCAGGCAGGGATTGGGTCTGGGTCGGCGGGGCCCCACAAGGGCCGTTTTTTTCCTGGTGTCCCGTCGGCCTAGTCTGACCCCAAGGCTAGTGAGCACAGACAGCCTGTTGTCCCAAAAAGGAGTAATAGTGGATAGGGAATTGAGTGTTTAGGTCAGGGGCGTAACTATAGAGGAAGCAGACCCTGCGCCTGCAGGGGGGCCCAGGAGGTATAGGGGCCCCACGAGGCCCTAATTCATATACAGTTTCAATAAATATTGGTAAAACAAGTCAACTGCTAAAAATTTTGGGGGCCTGAAAAATAATTTGCTGTGGGGCCCAGTAATATCTAGTTACACCACTGGTTTAGGTTTAGGTTAGCAGAGAGCCTACAAGAGAAGCTTGGGCCTGATAAGTGAGTTTGTGGCAGAGAATCGTGGGTAAGAGCTCCTTAGCATGAACATGGCCCCTGTACAGCTAATGAAACTCCTGCTAATGTATCTTACATGACAAAGACCCCGGAGGCTTTGGTGTGGAGAACGTAGGGTTGCCACCTTTGTGCGGCTCACCGTCCAGACTGGGGGCGGGGCCAAGACCTCAAAAGGGTGGGTCAGTGATGTTGAGGGCAGGGCATGCTATGTCACATGAGCGGGGCTATGATTTGGTGATCAGAGTTTGGCTGATCCCCATGTCAATCAGTGGAGCTCCTGCCTGGTTTCCTTATTTGGAAAACATGGCAGACTGTCTTGATCCTGGCAGGTGAAATCCAGACAAGTGGCAACCATAGGAGAACACTCTGCATGTGTGTAAGTACCAAATGTGTGCGATTAATACTGTTGTTGGATACCAGATCCCTGTTTTGAACCGTAAGCTGTACCCTGCATGAGGCTGTGCACCAATCAATTGGTTTGAGTCCATCCCATTTATTGTGGAATGCCTCCTTCTGCAGCAAAGGCCTTGAGCATATACACACATTAGTGACAGGTGCGCACGAGCCACATGTGGCCCTGTTACATGTCTTGTTTCCTTTTTCTTGGATTTTGCTTCCATGTCTGACTGGATTGTTTGAGCCAGATTCATGGACATTAATGGCAGAAAATTCTGCCCTTCATGGAGCAGCTTTTACATTACATTTTGTTCCCAGGTTCTACTGAGCCTATACCTGTAAGCTTTTACTGGTACTGTCTTTGGATTATCTTTCAACTTTCTCAGTTCAGTCACATTTTGGGCAGTTACCGTTTCTAACAGTGATATCCCCATTGTCAAAATTTAGACACATAAAAAAAATAGGAATGTCTGTCTGTAGAAATTATGGTGCCCTGGACAAAACAGGATTTGCAGCGTCCCATTATTTCTATAAAGAAAAGCAGTTGGTGTTGATTGTAAAGTCTCAGATATACCCCGACTGACTGCAATAATAAATGAGCTGAAAGATGGGCAAAATTCAAATAATCTCATTATGTTCTGGCACATTTGTTTTTTAGATTTATCAATTTCTTTAAATTTTCAAGCAAAAAACAAAAACAAATATGCATAATTGTGACTTTTCCCACAATCACCTTTAAAAAAGAAAAAACTTAAATGGCATCATCTCAGTGACATTTTATTGTGGAAGGAAAAACCAGATTGTCGCTAAAAAAAATAAAAAAACAAGAAACAATGGAAAACTTGAAAGTACACTTCCCTTTGACTTGTATGGCATTGTGACGCATTTTAGGTAGTGAGATTTTCATTTTAATTTCTTTTCAGATTTTAAAAAATAAATGTGTTTTTTAAATAATGTAGCAAAAGACTACTTCTAGGTATGACAAGAGAAATCCAAGCTGTTAAAACACAGTCATAAACATATTTCCCTTGCAGTAACTCTCCCCCAATTATGAAGTACATTGAGATGTTCAACATACATCATTTAGTTCCATATAACATGAGAGAGAAACAGTGATGGGCGAATTTCTCCCGGTTCGATTCGCTGAAAAATTTGCGAACCGACAAAAAAATTAGGGGGAAAATCGTGAAATTGGCAAGTGCACGAAAAATTGTGAAATTCGAACATTTTCACGGAAAAAATTGTGAAATTCTAACGTTTTCATGAAAAAAATTGTGAAATTCTAATGTTTTCACTTAAAAATCAAGCAATTCGAACGTTTTCACTTAAAAATCGAGCAATTCGAACGTCTTCACTAAAATTGAGCAATTCGAACATTTTCACAAAAAAATCGAGCAATTCGTACGTTTTCACTAATACAGCGAGAAATTTGAATGTTTTCACAGAAAAATCGAGCAATTCCAATGCTTTCACAAAAAAATCGTGAAACTCGGAAATTGACGCCGGCGAATTTTCTCGTGAGATTCGCAAATTTATTCACCAGCGGCGAAACGTGGAAATTTGCCACTAATTCGTGCCAAGCTAACAAAATCAAAATCCAGGGACTTCTGTTGCTCCAGTATGTGAGCCAAGAAAAGCTACATGCTCCCACTAAACCCTGAATGAATCTGGACAAGGACCTAAGGGAAATAATACACTTGAGGATTTCAATTCCAAGATGATTATTATGGGTGTTTGTGTTTGGTGGGTAAGATACAGAGAAATTGCCTCTGCTGAAATGTTCTAATAATATCCAAAGTATTAAACCCCTTGACAAATTAAGGCTACAGGCTTGAGTGTTGATTTCCATGTTGAAAGTTGCATTTGCTTGGCATGGAACTCAAATCCAATGTTACTGATTTTCTACGACCTATGGTAACTGATTTGTAAGAGGATGAAGGATGGCAATGCCCCAGTC
Source organism: Xenopus laevis (assembly GCF_017654675.1). Classification (NCBI taxonomy): domain Eukaryota; kingdom Metazoa; phylum Chordata; class Amphibia; order Anura; family Pipidae; genus Xenopus; species Xenopus laevis. Next base: position 120,766,205 of record NC_054380.1, on the reverse strand, counting down.
CACAAGATATGAACATTGAACATGATGCTGATAATGGTTATTTCATTCAACAGGTATCAACCTATATGAGCACTTGAGGGAACTTGTGGAATTACCCCCCTCCACCAATGTGATGTTGATTATCAAAATATCAACTCATGTAATTCCATGTGGAAGAATTTTGTCCTGCCTTCACATTTTTTGGTACATTCTACACTAAAGTGGGCTGACACAGTTCTTATGGTGGCCTAAAACCTACAGTCAATGTTCCCTATACTTTATCTGGTACCAGTGTCAGACTGGGTTGTCTGGAGCCAACCTGATCTGCCACCTTACTGACCCCCCTTACCAGTCACGAACTCCTACACTTAAAAAACCCATCCTCCAGCCTCCCCCTCTACATGCATGCTGGCCTTTTGCCTTTTTATTTTTTACTTCCTACGGTGGCCAAGATTGAGGGGATTTGGTGGAGCACCCAAAGTTCGTAGCAGGACCAGGCCTGGGTTTTTTCCCTAGTGTCCCGTCCCACCCCACCCCACCCCAGTCCAACCCTGTCTGTCACCTAAATTTTATACAAGGATTGTTTGGATACAACCATTACATCGAGGTGCAGTTAACAAACTAGAATCCTCAACTCATCAACTCATTAGTTGGAACATCTTACACAGATCAACCCATTAAAAGGCATCAACAACATTTAGGCTGAGATCGATGTACCCAAGTCACAGGTCTCTAATTCTCATAAAGATTCAGGTGCATTTCCAAATTGAAACTGGAATTTATGGATGAATGCATTTCTTAAAACAAGTTTTTTTTTGGTGTCATTTAATCAGTTTCTAGTTTAGGTCTTGGATGAAGACCAAACCACATTTATCTCAAATAAATGCAGTCGTTTTTTTAATGTATAAATACATGGCTTTCTTGTTGGAAAGTGGGCATAATAGATGTTCAATCTGTGCCGTGCAGATAAAAATAGGGCAGTAGGTGCATTTTGAAAACAGCAAATACATTTACGTGTTTTTATTTTCCCTCGTACTTTCATATACAACATATATCAAAGAAGGAAAAACCTGCTTCCAAATGGTTCTATTCTTTTTATTATTACTTTTTTTTTTTATAGTAATCATGCTGATATTTCTTTCCATACGCTTACAATTGTGAGGCCAATGCCATAAGTACAGCCATGAAAAGTAACTCGCGTATGTAAATATGTGATGTACACTTGAACTGTTTGAATGGAAAGCTTTATGAATAAAACCAGTGAAGTTCAAGGTTACCGGTATGTTCTAAACATAAAAGCAGGTCAATTAGTGCAGCAGCCCACGCACTGTACTCCGAGAACATGAATAGCGAGCACAAACGGGGCTTTTTGTTCTACCATGCAATGACAATACAGAGATGATATGTTGTATTGGATAAACAGGAAAAAACATCTACTGTGTGCACTGTACGTGCTTCATACCTACAACTTTCCTTGCACTCAACATAATTGTCACTTGGATCAAGGATTATTAGCCCTTTCTCTTCAAAGGATCCACTTGGTTTATTATTTTCATGTTCCCAAAAATATAATTTCTGTACATTCTGTATTCCATTATTTCTTTAATATTTTCCTTCTTCTTTATCTGAATATAGATAAAGTGGACACGTGGGCACCCATTCCAGTTAGAAGAAAGAAGGCTCCCTTTAAATATTCGGAAGAGTTTTTTAAAAAGTAAAATCTTGGAATTGGTAAAATTCTCTCCCTGAATTTGTTGTACTGGCTGATAATTAGATGGCTTCAAGGAGAGGTTGGGTGGCTTTATAGCAATTAAGGGAATACAGGGTTATTGAAAATAACCCCTAAATTGATCCAAGTACTGGTCCAATGGCCACCTTGGATTCAGGAAAAATAAATTCCACCTCTGAAGCAAATTGGAGAGGCTTCAGAAGGGTTTTTTGCCTTCCTCTGGATCAACTGGCAGTTAGGCAGGTTATATATAAACACAAAAGGTTGAACTTGATGGACATGTGTATTTTTTTCAACCTAACCTTACTATGTTTAAAGGTGGAAGTGATGAAACCTAATATTCTTTTGATGTTAGGTTTCATCCCTTTTTCCTACTTTTCCAGAAAGACTTCTATTACATATACTACGCACTGGCGCAAACTTATACCGTTGGAAGTGATCGCTAAACAGTTTACAGGTTTGCAAAAGGGACATTAAATTCCACGCGCCACCTTAAAGGGCATGTAAAGGCAAAAAAATAAAATCCCATTTTTAGTTTCTTTAATGAAAACGAAACCTATCTCCAATATACTTTAATTAAAAAATGTGTACCATTTTTATAAGAAACCTGACTGTATGCAGTGAAATCCTCCCTTCATTTACTGCTGTGGATAGGAATTGTCAGACGGTCCCTAACAGCTGAGCAGGGAAACAATCATACTTATGAACAGCAGGGGGAGCCCCCGCCTTACTTCCCAGCCATGCAGAACTCAAGCAGCATAAATGATTTGTTTGATTAGGCTTGTGGTGCAGTAAGTTCATGTTTATATTTAGTTTACAAAATACAGCATTTCTAGCCTTATTCTATTTCAGACTTTACATGCCCTTTAAGTGAGCCATGCGCATTTTAAATTCACAATTCAATAACAGAATATTACATTGAACAATGTGAACTTTTATTCTTACGTGTGCAAATTGTTTCTCTTACATTCCTTTTAACTCCAGAAAAGCCCCAACTGAGGCAGCTGGACTGGGTGTGACATTGACATAAAGGTGTAACAGGTAGTGATTGGCGAATTTGCGCCGTTTCGATTCGCCGAAAAATTTCAAAACGAAAAATTTACGAAACGGCGCCGGCGTCTCGTTTTTTGACGCCGGCGCCCGTTTTTGACTTTTGATTTTTCCGGGCAAATTTTCGTGGGCGTTTCGTGAATTTATTCGCTGGTGGCGAATCGCACAGATTCGCTGCAAATTCGCGCCTGGCGAATAAATTCGCCCATCACTAGTAACAGGACATGAATTACTCATATCAGTATAGACCTGTGACGAAGTAGGGCTAGAGTGCATCTCTATTAATTAATTCTTGTAGGTCACAGGGACAATTAGAGAGGTGAAAATATGTAAATTCTTGCAGGTACATTACTGATCAAATGGGACATTTAGGATTTTATCATTGTGGCAAAGGTTGTTCAGATTGTTCACTGCATCTTGACTTTGCCTGGTTCCTGATTCCTCCTGCCCATCTTGCAGAGATTGCTTTGTCCATAACCGTGTTCCCTAAGGTCTTTCCGTAATGCTGCATTTTCTGCATACAGGACTTTTCCACATCAGACTGTACCACTCTTTTGTCTGTCAGAATGGTTTTCCAAACTGGTTGTGACGAGCTGATGTGCTGTGTAACTACCAGATGAACATTCAATATTCTGCTACTTAATCAGGGAAAGTTCATCATACTCTCCTTTGCCCTCATGTAGAATAAGACACTGTTATTACTATTTACAATAGTTTTTTATCCTGCTTTACATTTTATGTAAATGTTGTATCATTTTTGTTTGGTTACAGTGTATTCAAATATGAATACTTTTTATGGCGTTTCTATCACGGCCACAATGTGTATGAAGTAAGAAACCAATTGGACAACTTTTGCACTGGAAAGAAAAAAATTTTCTATGAGAATTTTTTTAAAGTAAATCTTTGCACACTGAAACTTTTTGATTGAATTTTAATGTGAATACGCACCTTAATTGGAGGTGTTTTCCATGTGAGCTATGCTCTTCATGGGTTGGAGGATGGTCTGTGGGTGGTTAATCAATGATTTGTCTATTTATATGAACCACATGTATGTTCCGTATGCTTATCAAAGGGGTTTGCCTCGAAACATTGCACCGCACTCCGCAATAAACACTTAAGGTGTTGCATTAGTCCTTTGTGCCATTGGATTTTTTCATTTGCTGTGTAACTACCAAACATTCTGAGGCTTGACCTGAACTGCTTGTAGTAAAACAAAAATCAATTATGGGGTAGCTGCTGTCTATACAGCGAGTACTGTGCACAGGTCCAATTAAACCAAGGTAAATATCAAAGACATGCAGAGTTTCTCGCTTAAAAACATTTATTGGTGCATATTAACCACAAAAACTAACATGTCAATGTACAATTCACACACACCACAAAGCAGTGTCTCCCCCCCAGTCTGCCTACCTGTTGTTAGCCACACCCTCCTGACGCGTTTCGCGCTATTGGGCGCTTCATCAGAGGCTTCATCAGAGGAGGCTCCTCTGATGAAGCGCCCAATAGCGCGAAACGCGTCAGGAGGGTGTGGCTAACAACAGGTAGGCAGACTGGGGGGGAGACACTGCTTTGTGGTGTGTGTGAATTGTACATTGACATGTTAGTTTTTGTGGTTAATATGCACCAATAAATGTTTTTAAGCGAGAAACTGTGCATGTCTTTGATATTGACCTGAACTGCTTGGAGCAAAAGATTTAATTTAGGGATGCACCGAATCCAGGATTCGGGTCGGGATTCGGCCTTTTTCAGCACGATTCGAATTTGGCCGAATCCTTCTGCCTGGCCGAACTGAATCCTAATTTGCATATGCAAATTAGGGGTGGGGAGGGAAATCGTGTGACTTTTTGTCACAAAACAAGGAAGTAAAACATTTTTCCCCTTCCCACCCCTAACTTGCATATGCAAATTAGGGTTCGGATTCGGTTCGGTATTCGACTGAAACTTTCACAAAGGATTCGGAGGTTTGGCCGAATCCAAAATAGTGGATTCGGTGCATCCCTAGTTTAATTATCAAAACAAAACGACAGGGACCTTAGCAGAAATGTATCAAAGAAACTGCTAGAAAACAAGTCCAGGTTCAGATACATGGCAGGCAGCAAGTAAACAGAGTTTATGAAACAGGCACTAGATCAGGGCAGGCAGCATGTAAACAGAGTTTATGAAAAAGGCAATAGATCAGGGCAGGCAGCAGACAAACAGAAAGATAATAACAGGCTAGGAATCAAAAACTAGGGAGTCTGAACCAGAGGAGAACAAGAGCAGGGCAGGTACTCTGGAAGCAAATTCAGATGTCTTGGACAAGGTGAAAGGGCCCAGCACCAGTTGTTGGAGAAGGCAGGTTTATAAAATCTATAAAATTGCCTGCATCTGCATTACAGGTAGTGTCAGATGGGGAATATGGACAGAAATCACTGACGCTGACCACAACACCAAAAGCATGAGGCTTCTAATGGTTTAACAAGCAAGAGCCATGGCCAGTAAACAGGTCACTGGTTCTAGATCAGAGAGTTTCTTACTGTGTTTGCTCTTCTGTCTGCAGTACAGATTCTTCTCTTCCTAGTCACCTGGTCAGTTCTGCTTCCCATTGTCTAAATCAACATTTCTAGCAAGCTCATATGTAAACACCAAAGACTTGCCTCCTATGTTCCAAATTTCCACAATCCTGTCTGGTTCTGCTCTTGCGCCTTGTGTAATAATCTAGCACGAATCGCCCTGAAATCGTTTGGAGACAGATCCGCACACACACGAGATTATGCAGTCGGGGGGTTAACCCCTTTTCTTGTGCCACCAGAAATTCAACACAAATCCACCCTCCCTTCATCAGGATACCATAGTCCTGAATAGCCCTGAACCATAGAGGAGAAATGGGCACAAACATGGGTACAGGGCCATACATTTATACTTTTTATCCTGCCCTATTTTTCCTGGTTCATCTGCAGATATAATCTATGCAGTTACATTCTTATACAGAGTTACTCTACATGTTCTTCATGCATTAAGCACAAATGACTATTCTTTCTCTTTTATAGTCAAAATGTAATGCTCAGATGTTCAGGTAGCATTTCCTTGCTAAGAAACTTTAAGCCTCATTCACCAAAAATTGGAACAAGACGCAAAGTATATAAGAAGGCAAAAAGAATTGGTAAATTGTGAAATTTTATGCACATGCTATTTTGTGGGAATTCTCTATTATGCTGTTCTGGGTAAAAAAAAAACATGGTTATTTATACTATTTTACACAGATTAAGACTTAGGGGCCGAATCACTAACTTCGAGTGAAGGATTCGAAGTAAAAAAACTTCGAATTTCGAAGTGTTTTTTGGGCTACTTCGACCATCGAATGGGCTACTTACGACCTTCGACTAAGACTTCGAATCGAACTATTCGAACTAAAAATCGGAAGGTCCCCATAGGCTTGGCTAACTTTTTTTGATCGAAGGATATTCCTTCGATCATTGGATTAAAATCCTTCGAATCGTTCGATTCGAAGGATTTTATCGTTCGATCGCACTATTTGCGCTAAAATCCTTCGACTTCGATATTCAAAGTCGAAGGATTTTAATTCCCAGTCGAATATCGAGGGTTAATTAACCCTCGATATTCGACCCTTTGGGAATCGGCCCCTTAGTATATAATCTCCTAGTGCACTTTAGGAAGTACAAGAGCTCTAAGGGGTGCAATAGTGCACTGTGCATCAGGTGCATAACTCAGCATAGGTGGAGAGGTGGGGGTGGGATGCGGAACTCAATAAAAAACATAAAAACCCAATGCAGGCAGACTGAGGGGAGCATACAGGTATCTGTGCTCTGAAACTGAATGCAGAGACCTGCAGTAATTGTTCTACCTGCAGGGAAAAAAGTGCAAAAAAATAGCAGATTGCCTATTTCCCTTCCCCATAGATATTAAAAGATCTCTTTTATACATAGTATCTGCTCATTGGCAAGTCCTCTGCTCCACAAATTCCTTTTCAGCAATATCCATTACATTTCTGAGCGGGTCTGTAAGACCAAGACCAAATTATATGAAATACTTCCCCCTAACAAGTGATCCTTTCTCATTAGTTAATGCACGTCTTTAGGATAGGGACACCACGGGGCACATTTACAAAGCTCGAGTGAAGGATTCGAATTAAAAAAACTTCGAATTTCGAAGTGTTTTTTTGGCTACTTCGACCATCGAATGGGCTAGTTCGACCTTCGACTACGACTTCGACTACGAATCGAACGATTCGAACTAAAAATCGTTTGACTATTCGACCATTCGATAATCGAAGTACTGTCTCTTTAAGAAAAACTTCGACCCCCTAGTTCGGCAGCTAAAAGCTACCGAACTCAATGTTAGCCTATGGGGAAGGTCCCCATAGGCTTGCCTGCGTTTTTTTGATCGAAGGATATTCCTTCGATCGTTGGATTAAAATCCTTCGAACGAATAATCCTTCGATCGTTCGATCGCAGGATTTGCGCTAAATCGTTCGACTTCGATATTCGAAGTCGAACGATTTTAGTTCCTGGTCGAATATCGAGGGTTAATTAACCCTCGATATTCGACCCTTAGTAAATCTGCCCCCACATGTTCACGCCTTTGTTCAGTAGGGCCAAATCATTTCCTTGTGCTTATTTCCATTTAACGGAGCTTTAGATTCAGTGCCGTTACTTTTGATTTGGAAGGAAGGGCAAGAGGCTTATTATCACTTAAGAAGGCGTTGAAAAACTGACACATACTTTAACATAATCCATTCCTGCAAATAAGTATTCAGGCACAGCTCATTTATCAGAATATCGTTGTGCTGGAGGGATGGGAATGAAATTAGTATTCCTAGTGATTGTTTGCAAGTCCATATCTGAGTCTGTTGACTTCTTAGATCAAAAGGCATATTATTTTTTTGTTTCACATGGCACTATCACTGGGCACGGTGCCACAATGCATTTCCCACTGCCTGCATTTCTCACTTATCCATGTGTTACCTCAGGATTCCATTAACTTGGAAGAATCAGAGATTTATAAAGAAATCCCACTGAGGCATTTGTGATTCTGTTTATTCCCTCTTACTATGAATGTTCTAGTCTGAGACACCGTCCCGTTCTCCTTCAGTGTTTATTAGGTCATACTTGGCTTGCAGAGAGACATATGGTATATGCTCAGCAGTAGCAGCCACTTAGAGTAAACAAGCCATTTCCCTGCCTTGGAGACCACTTTCTAGGTTTACAGCAGAAATAAAATCAAAGTACATAGATTGTGTGGATTAAACATTTCAATAGGAAGATCCTCTCTTAGTTTTATATTAAAACTAGCAGTTCCACTCCACCTGTTCCACTCCACTAATAGCTGTCATGGGCCAAGGTGGAAGATCTCATGATTAGGGATGGGCGAATTTGACCCGTTTCGTATCACCAAAAATTCGCCGCCGGTGAATTGTCGCTGACGGCGACTTTGGCTCCAAAAATTCAAATTCCGCACCACGTGATGATGTCATGACACTTTTAACAAACTCCCATTAACTTGAAATTCAAACCCTGATAAATCTGCCGCTAATTATCTGTCCTCTTCTGTGCCATTTACTTTACAATGTATGTGCATGCCGTTCACCAGACCAAACTGGCCCAAGAACATTGGCACTAAATGCAAATTGCAAAGAGCCTGTTGGGCACAACCACCTTTGTGAGTAGCACTTGAATAAATATTACCTATGGTAATGATGGTATGGCCTTCATGGTATGACCTTTGTTATTATACATGAGCCCTCTCATCTACTGCTGTTTTGCTCAGGCTTTGACAACTATCTAAATCACACTCTAGTCTCTGCTGTATTTAAAAACCCTATATAATGTGATCTGCATGTAAGGGCCCCTTACGTTATAGACCCTCAACTAGGTCATAAACAGTAACACCAAAAAAATTAAAGTGTTTTAAAGTGGACCTGTCACCTACACATAAAAAGCTGCATAATGAAAGTCCTTTGCAAATTAAATATGAAACCCCAAAAATTGTTTTCATTAAAACATCCATACCTGTTATAAAGGTGTTTAAATATCTAAACTGTCAATCAAATATTACCTGCCCCACCTCTATGCCCATGGCATAGAGGAGGGGCAGTCAATTACTTTCACTTTCCATTCAGCACTTCCTACATGTCACTGCTCTCCTCACATTCCCCCTTCCCTCCTCAGGCTCTATAATTGTGTACGGAACTGCACATGGACATCAGGTCCCCCATTCTGGTGCATACACAAGATTATGGGGTGATACACAATTTCCCTTAATAACCGTGTCCACAAAATGGCTGCTGCCTGCTTGCTGTGATTGTATAATTCTAAGACAAAAGGAAACAAAATTTAAATAATAAATACAGTGTAAGTAAAGTTTATTTTGCTCAACTAACATGATAGAAAAGAATTTGAAATTATTTCTTAGGGTGACAGGTCCCCTTTAAATTAATGAAAATATAATGTCCTGTTGCATTGAGCTGGTACAACTGGTGCATGTGCTTCAGAAACACTACTATAGTTTATATAAAAAAGCTGCTGTGTAGCAATCGGGGCAGCCGTTCAAAGCTAAGAAAAATGAGAAAAGGCACAGGATTTACAGCAGATAACAGATAAGCTCTGTACTATACAATGTGATTCTTCAGAACTTATCTATAATCTACTGTGTATCTTGTACTTGACACAGCAGCTTTTTTATATAAACTAAACAGTGCAATAATAACTATAGTTGTGTTTCTAAAGCCAACATACCTGATTTACCAGTGCAGGGCAACAGTACGTTATTTTGTCATTCCTTTAAAACACTTAAATTTTTTTGGTGTTACTGTTCCTTTAATAAAAAAGTTATACAGGTATGGGAGTTATCCAGAAACCTGGTATCCAGAAAGCTCCGGATTATAGAAAGGCCATCTCCCATAGACTCCATTATATCCAAATAATCCAAATTTTTAAAAATGATTTCATCCACTATAATAATAAAACAGTAGATTGTAAATGATCCAAACTAAGATATAATTAATCCTTATAGGAAGCAAAACCAGCTTATTTCGGTTATTTAATGTTAAAATGATTCTCTAGTAGACAAAGGGGCAGATTTATCAAGGGTCGAAGTGAATTCGAGGGAATTTTCGAAGTAAAAAAAAACGAAATTCGAAGTAATTTTTTGGATACTTCGAACATCGAATAGGATACTACGACTTTGACTTCGAAAAAAAAAATCATTTGAATATTCGACCATTCAATAATTGAAGTACTGTCTCTTTAAAAAAACTTTAATTTCAATACTTCGAAATATAAAGCCTGCCAATGTGCTATGTTAGCCTATGTGGACCTTCTAGAGAATTTTTCTAAGTTTTTGGAAGTCGAAGTAAAATCGTTCAATCGATCGCTGAAATCCTTTGAAAGGATTTAATCGAACGATTTTACTTCGACCGCAGGATACCCAAATGAAAAAAACTTTGATTTCTATATTCGAAGTTGAAGTATTTCAATTCGATTGTCGAATTTCAAAGTATTTTTAACTTTGAAATTCGACCCTGGATAAATCTGCCCCTAAATGTATAAAGAGCCAAATTACAGAAATATCCATTATCTGGAAAGCCCCGGGTCCTGAGCATTCTGGATAACAGGTCCCATGCCTGTACTATATTTACACTGGACTAATGCAAAGGGTAATCCCTTCCCCAAAATTAAGGCATAGTAGCCCTTTAAGTATTATTGAATGCATCAAATCATACTTTATTCTATAAAGGAATTCGAGCCTGGGAGATATATTAATACAAGTGTGAAAATAGAGAGCCCTCCAGATTTCTCAAAGTAAATTGGATTGGATTTTTGTGGCATATTTCTCAAAGATCATAAATTATTTTCACCCATTGATAAATAATACTTCTATACAAGTGAACATCGAATTTGTGATTTGCCCCCTAGTGATAAGTGTTGGATAAATATACAGCTTTGTGTCTCAGGTACTCATTGGACTTGATCTAATGAATATTAAGGAAGAATCCCTTTAATAATATACACCAAAACAAAAGAAAGAGATGATGATATAAATCATTTTCACTAATCTTTTCCACTATGTACAGTAAATCTTGTCATTTTAAGACAAGTAACTAAAGGGCGGTTGGAGTTGGACTGAGCATCGATTTATCATTCATCCATCGTCTATTCCATCCATCAGCTTTATAAAGTACCCTGCCATATTCTATGGATTCCTAGTTTCCCTTTTCACTTCTGTATTTGATTCAATATTTCTTCTTCATTGTTGGTACAATTGTCATTCTTTTTGTTGTGTTATTGTTTTAATGTTACTTCATTCTGATTGGAGGTGATGTGTCGCTTCTGCCTATATTATTATTCTTTGCCATTAATCACATTTTCCTACCCGCGGTATCACAGTGGAATAATGATATCAAACAGAATCCAAACGAATCTCTATGCATTTTCCAAGGCTATGTGGGTATTCAGGGAGATTGAGGCTAACAAGTAATGGAGGGCTGAATGGGGATGCTATGGATATAAAACAATACATACACACATGTTCTAGTATAAGAACCGAAACGTCGGATTTAATAAACCTTATTTAATTAGCAATTTTGCCTATTTCAACTTTTGTTCTTCTGGGAGTGCCGTCACCTGTATGTTTATAGAACTGAACCTGAACCTGATATCGCATTGGCACCCAGGCTTCTTACTACTTATGGTTGTGCGTTCCACTCGATGTATCTATATATATATATATATATATATAAAACATTTCATTTTTATACAGAGGTAGAAAGTGTATACTTGTATAATACATGACAGCTGGCATGTGCTGTATATTATATCCTTATAAATGGTGATTAGCAGGGGGTGTAGGAGACTCAGTAAGACCCTAATTAATAAGCAATTTAAATATACTGTGTATTGCCAGAATAGTTCAATGTACCAATGTGTTGGGCCCATAAATTGAATTTGCTGAAGGGCCCAGTAACATCTAGTTATGCCACTGGTGGTTAGTGATGTCATCGGTTATATATGTACATTAGTTATGTAATTTGTGTCATATGACTCACTGAAACTTGAATGGGCATATTGAACAGACAGGTCCTCAAAACCTCAAAAAAATACAGCTCCTCAAAACCTCAAAAAAATAGCTTTTCCTATCATAAATCATACTCCAAGTTTCCCAAAAGACGGAAACGACTGTATATATGATGCAGACATAGCTTAGCTGCAAGTTTCAAGCTTGTTATGTAGCATCACTTGGTGACAGCTTCAGAATCTCTGCTTTTTCCCTGCTCTCGTCAACCAACTGACCTTCCTCTGATAATATGGGTCCCTCTGATAATAGGGGTTCATTACAAAATGAACCCCTATGACACCAAATATGATTCTAAAATGTAGGGCTAACTCCCAAGGTTTGCAGAAGTGACAAGAGAGCTCAATCTAAAGGCCAGGTGTGATGAGTTCCAAAGCAGAATGCCCATTTGCTACTGATGCACTGAAAAGCCCACCTTGAGCATCTCTTAGGGTGAGATAGTCTTGGAATTATGGGTTAATAAATGCTTCACTAATATTTTCCTATGTCCGTAACCTTGTTATGAGCTTACCAAAAGCTGGACCTTCAAGGGGGCTCTAGCTAAAAAAAATATCTGACAACCATTGTCATAGCTCCAGGATGTGGCCAAGCTTCCTAGCCAAATCTATTTCTGAACCCATCAGTCAGAGATAATAGGGCAGAAAATGAATAATGAATACAAATACCAACACTTTTTTTTGTAGAATTTCTGCGTGAAATAATCACAATTACAAGTTTCAGATTTTTTACCATCAGAGTAATGAGAGTTGTTTCTGAACGAGTTGGAATTAACATTATGGACCGAGCATCCCAGGAGGAAGACATAAGAGCAATTATTGGAAAGGAAATGTATATAGATTATTAGCCGCGGATGCAACTAATGAAAATGAAAGTGAAGAAAGTTATAAGGCTGCTTTGAACCAACAAGGGAAGCTCAGTTTATGCAGTTGTGCCATTTACTTAGGGCACAGAGACCACCAATGGCATTTGCTAGTAATGTACTTTTACATGGAAACACAAGTTATTGTTTTATTGGGTATTTATTACCCCCTGCCAGTAACTGGAACAGTTTTTGTTTTTGATTAATTATTTATACACATAACTGTATCTGCTTCTTTATAGTGCTACACAGAATCACTGGAACTCCTTGGGGTATCTTTCAAAGCCAGTTAAAATATCAGTGAATTCTGGGTTTTAGTGGGAAACCCAAAAAGAACACCCAAACTCAATATACATAGTGCCTGGTTGTGCCTGTGAATTTAAAATTCCTGCTTTGGAGTGCCATGTTCCAACATCTAATGTGCAATACAGAGAGGGAATACTTGCACTAAGACCTATGTACCTGCTTAAGTGGACAAGTTATCAAACACGGAATCATTTATGCAGTGTTTTTCTGCCATGGCATTTGACACTTTATAGCGAGCATGTCAGTCATTATAGACACACTGGGGGTCATTCATAAAGTTCATGCAGCGCATATTTATTCACAAATGGTTGTATTGCCCATATTTTTCCTGGACACTAAAATATTGCACTGCTGTGCCCATCTTTCCATTTTTTGTGAATTCGAATTGCGCAAAATTTTCGCAAATGACTCAGAAATAAGACAGGTGTTTGCGTGAGTGAGGCAACTGTGCAAGGTTGTTGTGTGCGAAAATAGCATTGACAGTAATTTAATTTTGCAATTTGTGAAACTGTTTTGCAAATATTTTCTCCACCACCAAAGTTGTTGAGTAACTCAAATGTAGAATGTGCGCATAAATATTTGCAATTTTTACCATATTTAAAAAGCTCTTATGGACAAAAAAAATCGCAATTCTGTTTGCACATCAAATACACTTCTCTTACTCAGCTTTATAAATATAACCATGTGCAGGCCAAATATATTCACTGTGCAAACCATTATGCCCTCCGGAATGTTTATAAATGAGCCCCACTAAGTATGCTGGGGCACCAGGAGATTAGCTAATTTGTCCAGGGTCACAAGGAGCTGCCACTGGGAATTGAATCAGGTCTCCAGCAGGGCAGCCATCAGGGGGGGACAGGGGGGAGAGTTGTAGCCACACTTTCTTGATTAGCAGCTCTCTCTTCTTTCTGAGAGCTGTTGACTCTGGGAAGTAAGGGCGGGAGCACAAGGGGAGGTATCTTCTGTTCATTACTTCCCCTTATTGGTCACTGAGTTTAAGTCCCGGTTGAGCTGCTCAGGGATTGGATAGCTGAGGTTTAAACTTCTCCTCCAGCTCATCCAATCACCATGCAGCTTTACCAGGACTTGAAATTCTGTGACCAATAAGGGAAGAAAATGCTGTCACTGGAAGAAGATGCAGCCACCTGTGCTCCCCTCCTCCCTTCTGTAGTTGGCAGCTCACTGACAGCAGGTGGGCCACACTAATGAAGTAAGTGTAACATGGCATGGCCCCCCTAAAGGTAACCCTTTGTGGTACCTGTTGTGTGGTGGGGCCCTAGGCACCAAGTTTTTTTAAAACTTCTGGGGGAGGCAAGCTTTTTTTACATTTACGTTTAAGGGGGCCCTTGCCACCAATTATATTATAATGTGGGGGGGGGGGCCTGGCCACCAATTTTTTTTATAACGTGGGGGGGGGGGCCCTGGACACCAATTTTTTTCCCCTTGTGGGGTCCTAGCCACCAATATTTTTTAATGGGGGAGCACATGAAGTGGTCCAAGGTTTAGAGTGTGTGGGAAGTTGGAATCTAATACTTCAAGCTCTTTTGTATTACACCATGGAAATGAGTTGGTTCATTAATACCTAAACCAACAAACTATTCCCCAGCATGAATAGGATCGAAGGGGGTTAAGTGAATTAGGAGCTGCTGCTGTAGAATAAATGTGACTTCTCTGCCCTACAACAAACCATGAGAAAACCACAATAAAGTCTCATCATAAGAATAAGCTGCACATTCTCTGCCTTTCAAGCAAGTATTTTGCACTCCGGCAAGTAGTTTTGCTAAAGGTTATTGTATATGAAATATTTATCACACATATAAAAGAGAAGGAACACAAGATAGAAATGATAAATTGCTTACAGAAAATTGATATGAAAAAAAGTACTAGATAATAAAAAAAAGATTTATTGCCCCTTTTTTGCAATCAGTTATAGGTCACGAGAGAAGGATTTCGGAAACACAGGGATATTTTAATGTTATCTATAATTAAAACATATGCCATTTATGACCATAACTGATTTATAGCAAAGGTAAGGGAAATATACCAGCCCATCTTTTATATCTATAGCGCCGTCTCTTGACAATTGATTCCAAAGTATTATTATTATATTGTCTTTTGTCTCCCAACTACAAAATGAAGGCTCAAAAATGCAATTTCTTTAGACTGATTGGTTATAGGAAGGATCCAGCTAAATGGAAGTACAGTATAACATTTATATGAGAAGAAGACAATATGCGGAGGTGTAAAGATGAAAATCAAATGGGGCCAAAGCTTCAGTGTGAAGATCCCAAATATATATTTTGGATCTCTTATTCCAGACTGGATGGAATAAGAGAACTAATAGAACCACAACTGCCAGTATTTTTTACAGTCTTGTACAACAGATGAAATCACACAGATTTGCTAAACTGATGGTAGCGCTAAAATGGTTCAGATCTGCAGGCTGCAGCAAAAGTGGTCCTGAGATGACTCCCCAAAACACATAGGAACCAAGAAATGTAAGCAAGCTCAACCAAACCAGATTGTACCTCATATATAAACTATATAAACCTGACAATGGAAAGCTACACTTCACCTTAAAAAAACAACCTTTGTTGTTGTACTCAAACCCTTTCCATCTTACTTCCTTCATATATGTTATGGTTGGTTCTATCAGTGTAACTGCAGGAGGATTAATATGCACATGCCATTGCCCTACTGATCCACCTTCTTCTTCACCACCACAGACCCCTCATATTTTTTTTTTAATTTAAAGGGATATTGTCATGGGGGGAAAAAGTTTTTTTTCCAAAATGCATCAGTTTATAGTGCTGCTCCAGCAGAATTCTGCACTGAAATCAGTTTCTCAAAAGAGCAAACGGTTTTATTTATATTTGATTTTGAAATCTGACATGGGGCTAGACATATTGTCAGTTTCCCAGCTGCCTCCAGTCATGTGACTTGTGCTCTGATAAACTTCAGTCACCCTTTACTGCTGTACTGCAAATTGGAATGATATTACCCCACCCTTCCCAACCCCCCAGCAGCCTAATAACAGAACAATGGGAAGGTAACCAGATAGCAGTTCCCTAACACAAGATAACAGCTGCCTGGTATATAAGAACAGCACTCAATTGTAAAATCCAGGTCCCACTGTGACACATTCAGTTACATCGAGTAGGAGAAACAATAGTCTGCCAGAAAGCATTTCCATCCTAAAGTGCTGACTCTTTCTGAAAGCACATGACCAGGCAAAATGACCTGAGATGGCTGCCTACACACCAATATTACAACTAAACATAAAAATATACATGCTGGTTCAGGAATTACATTTTATATTGTAGAGTATTTGCAGTATAAACAGTGTCATTTAGAAATAAAAACTACTTCATAAAAATCATGACAGAATCCCTTTACGTTTTGTTGACTTTTACATTTTATAATACAATGTGTATATACAAGTCATGTAGAGTCCACCCCTCATTTTGCTTTATCGTACCATCTGATTTGCTGCAGGCCAAGCTAGGCCTCCTATATTTCACAGTTCCCATATCAACTTCTCTTCTACTGAATAAAGAGGGAATGCTATCTCTATTCTACAGGACATTGTGTCACTGTATGAGCTAAGTGCTGATTTATCTGCACTTTTAGAAAGTGCAGATAAATGTTAGACCAAAATTGTGCAATTTAGCAAATGTCATGCTTTAAGGCCATTATGGGCCTTAGTGTATGTTTGTAGCTTGTCCATTGATATACCTATTTTGTTGTCAGGTCACCTTGATGGCTAAAAATAATTTGATATTCAAATGCTATTTCATATAACTTAATGCAAGTAAAACATCAATTTCATGGTATAAAATAAAAGATCCATTATAACTTATAACGCTCAGTATACCCAGTGTGTATCCTGGAGGGAAATTGGTTGCTAATTCTGATGCAGTTTATGCAATGAAAAATGGAGACTGTACAGAACTCATCAATACAGATAGCTGGTGATTACTTGGAAGCAGACACAGCATTAGGGATGGAAAAGCATCCCAGCTTGACTGAGGGTCTCATTTTATGAGAGATAGTGATCTCTTGGCTGTGCTGGATATCACCTTTGCTGCCACGGCCAAATTACACTTTCTGAAACCCTCAGGGCAATTTGAAATTGCCACTTTTCAAGCATTGATGTTTCAGTTCCATTTGTGCACAGATGTAACTGTATTTATTTCACACATTGTCATGGTACTAACGTCGCTGTAACATTGGACAGATACATTTGCAGTAAAAATATATTTGTTAATGGGAAAAAGGAAGGGAGGCCTGAAACAGGGAATGTAAAAAAGAAGAAGACAAACAGAAGATGGATAGATGGATGGACACATCATGTGACAAAATGTTGGGTTAAATGGATATGAGCGACAGTTTTCCAGTGCCAAATTCCTATGAATTCCAGAAATTCCAGTGTTGACAGCAAAATATTTGACAAATGCACAGATTAAAACTTGCATTATTTAATTCAATAGTTGAAAAATTAAAAAAACAAACAAATTAAGCCCAGTATTTTTGTTAATACTAGAGGGTAAGATTTTCCTAAATACTCCCTCAATTTCTCATTAGATGTTAGTAACATAAGGGAATGCTTCTGCAAGGAATGTCTAGAGTGGCGTTTGGCAAAATGTGGACCTGCCCCTCTGGGGTGTTTGGAGTGATAGTGACAAGAGGGTCTGAGCCTAAATGACAGTTGGTGTAAAATTTGTTCGCTCTTCTAGATAAAACCTGAAAACTCAGCCTCAGGTAGGGTGATATTTGGGGTGAAAACGTATTTGATGCTCTAGAAATGTTTGTGAAGGATCCCACTAATCCAGGTCATGGTATATTTATAGTAATAAGTCAAATCAACTGAACTTGCTGTATTTTTTTCCTTGTCACCACAATGGCTTTTTCACTTCAGAATGACCTGGCTGACTTGAGATAGCCAGTCGGATGACTAGTAAAACAACTTCAAGGAAAAAAAATACAGCAAGTCCAGTTGATTTGACTTATTACTACAGAGATGCTCTCAGAGTCGGACTGGGGGGCCCAGGGCTATGCTGCCTCAGGGGCCACCACACCACCCTGCACCCCCCCAGCCACAATGCACCCTGTGACCCTCCTAGCAGCAACCCCCCTTCCGAAATCCCCATACAAGCCACAACCCTCCATTGGCCCCGCTGAGCTTACATAATCTTCTATACTGTAGCGAATGGGCCAGGGAGAGAGGTCAAGGAAGCAACAGCCAGGTCATGAAGGGAGGTAAGGAGAACAACATTAGGGAGTGGTCTGGGCCCACAACAGTCAGGGGCCCAACAGGTTTTTTACCAGTGCCCCGCCTGCCCAGTCTGACCCTGGATTCTCTAAATATTCTTGGGACTATGGCAGAATCTCTGAAACACCAACACTTGTAATCTTTTTATGAAAGAAGGGGGCCCTCACCCAAGGCTAGGCTCCAAAGGGGGGGATTAAGTGAAGAAGTCCTATAACCAATGGTCTGGGGGCATAGAAGAAGTTTAACAGAAGTTGAACATGTTGTCATGTTCCTGACTATGCAACCAATCCTTTGATATGGCACAGTTTTTCAACCCTTTCTCCACTGGGTAGCTTTTAGTCTTACCATGTTGCCAGACCACACACTGTATAAACCAAACAAAAAAAACAGAAATGTAAAACCTATGGCATTAGAAATCGTGTCACCAGTGTTATCTGAACACCACCGGCTAGTGTAAGTGTGAACCATTTAATTCTATTCACGTGCTGAATGGGTAATTAATAAGAACACTCACAGGTATACGTGTGACAATATGGACAATGGAGAGTGCATATTGATGAAATCTATTGACTATACAAACATAATCCAGCACTTTCCTCTACTGATGAATAGCGCTCAACTGAGCTTATTGTTGTGCAGCTGTGGAGCTTGTATCTGATGGTAGCTCCAGGGTTCCCACAGCAGGTTGTGTCAGTAAGTGTGCCAGACTTGTGCCCAGTGAATTGGATACAAATACTGATTTTAATGCACGCTCTGGAAGTGACACAACCCCACTCTGAAAATACTAGATACAACTGGACCCTGATTTGTTTAAAAGACAAATTTAGTTTTGCCTGTTCTGCATTGGGCACAATTGTGAAGGATGCAACTCTATGGGCAGCTGCAATTCCAAGTGAAATTGTGTTTAAAGAAACCTAGTGCAATGACCCATTATTTCTTGCCTTCCTCTAGCAAAGCTTTTTATAATAATTTCCAGTTTCACAGAAAAATACAAAGGCAACATAAAAAAGACAAGGACCCTGGTGAGGGATCAATATTTGGAATTTCCATCTCATGAAGCTGACCATGGCAAGAGAGAATACAACTTGTTATCCAGAATGCTTGGGACCAGGGGTTTTATGGATAACAGATCTTTTTGCAATTTGGATCTTCATTCCTTAAGTCTACTAAAAAATAATTTAAACATATAATAAACCCAATAGGCTTTTTTTTTCCCATTTCAATAAGGAATAATTATATTTTAGTTTGGCTCAAGTACACAGTACTGTTGTAATTTTACAGATGAAAATAACAATCATTTAAAAAGAATTGGATTATTTGGATAAAATAAAGCCTATTGGAGACAACCTTTCCGTAATTTGGAGCCATCTGGGTTTCCGGGATTATTTGGATAAAATAAAGTCTATTGGAGACAACCTTTCCGTAATTTGGAGCCATCTGGGTTTCCGGGTAACAGATCCCACACCTGTGTATATTGCACATATAAAGAATAAGAATAATAAAGATAAAAAAATAAAAATGGAAATACACAGGGGCTCATTTATAAACTTTGCGCAGGGCAGATTGGTTCGCACAGTGAATATATTTGCCCTGCACATGGTTACATTTATAAAGCTGAATAAGAGTGTGCAAACAGAATTGTGATTTTTTTTTTTGTTTCACAATGTGAATGTGTATAAGAGCTTTTTAAATATGGCAAAAATTGCAAATTGCAAATATTATGTGCACACTTTGCGTTTGAATTACGCCACAACTTTTTTGAGGAGAATATATTCGCAAAACAGTTTTGCAAATTGTGAATTTAAGTTACTGTCCACACTATTTTGTGCACAACAACCTCGCACAGTGGGCGCTCACGCAGACACCTGTCTCATTTGCGAGCCACTTGTGAAAATCTATTCTCAATGCAAATTCGCATTAACCGGAAAGACGGGCACAGCAGTGCAACATTTTAGCGTTCAGGAGAAAACATGGGCAGTACAACCATTTGCTGCACGAACTTTATAAATGACCCCCACTGTCCTTTTAAGAGAGGGATGTTTTTTGAAACAATAGGAATTTAAGTACAAAGAAGCCAAAATAAAACCATGAATTGATAGAAAGCAATGGCCTTATTTTCAGAATAAAATATTAACAGGATTATAATCAGTACCGGCTTTTTATTGTTAGTTATCCAAATATGAAAATTGAAGGTATTCAAATGCATGTATTGCTTTTGTATATAACAAACATGAAGACAATAATACCTGTAATATTGCAGTGACGTGTTCCCAATTTTACTGGGGTGCTCAAGGGATAGTATCAGAAGTTTCAGATCAGCAGTATTCCCTTCCTCAAGTGAAGTTCCTTTTATATGTGTCTTTTAAACACAAACACATGCACTTATGTGAGTTCAATCAATATTTCCCTATTTTATTATGTTTTCAGCATCCATCAAACCCATAGAGATGCAGCTTAAAGACAGATCTGAACACTCAACTAGGCAGAATTAATTAGCTCCTAAGCTTAGATGTGCTCATACATGAACCTCACATGCCCCAAATGCAGAATAGAAACACCGGTGTGTAAGGGCCCTAAAGCAGCAGGCAGGAGTGATAGTGCCTTCAGTCTGTTTTAGTCTCTTGTGTGTTGCCTGATTCAGAGGCTTTTGTGGGTTAAATGCTTCCTGTAAATGAATGCCTCCTTAATGAGATTTCTGTTTTTCTCTTCTGAATATCCAAAGGTGAAGAGTATGAGTTTCATCAAGATGCATCAGGAAGAGTTGTATGGATCAAAGGCGATCCTTAAGGATGAACATCAAAGTGTTTATCAGCAGATAGTTAACCCTGGCACTGAGAGTAGGCGGCTTGAACAAGATCCATTAGTGAAAGGTTTAATCAGGTAAATAAAGGATTTGAAGCAGAAACAGCAAATTAGTTCATCAGAGCAAGGCACTCTGTTGTGATTATTTGTGCTAAAGACTTCCAGTTGTCTTTTCAATTTACTTGAAAAGCATTTGTATAAATGCACATTACATACTATGAGAATAAAAAGAATTATAGGCACTATTCATTACAAAAGAAAAACCCTCTTGCCAGGTCCTTGGGGGGGTAACTCAGGGTGGCATGTAGCTGCCATAGCTGCTCATACATGGGCAGATAATATCAGGTAATGTGGATAATTTTGGACAAATAAAGCAAACGAAATAGGGAAAGAATACCAATAAGCACTTATAGCTGCATAGGTGTATATTGGTATTTATTATAAGCGGTATTGGTATTCTTTCCCCATTTCGTTTGCTTTATTGGATTCAGCTTTGGATGGAAGCAGGGGTTTAAGATACCTTCAAGATTATACAACAAGGTTGAGATATACCAGTTTGCTACTTTGATTAGTTTTGGACAAAATTGTCCAAGGTCTTCCCAAAAAAGGTAGTGTGATTGGAAATGCTTTTACTAGTCAGTTGTGTTAACCAATCAGCCACAGCAACCAGAATAAAGGGGAGTATGGCCTCATATGACCTGCAGGAACATGATCATGCTCATTATGAACACTATAATAACTAATATTCTCTATTGTGCTAACCATGAATCTGGTGAAGCTTGTAAGATCAAATAATGAGAACCTTCATTATTTGATCTTACAAGCTTCACCAGTTAGTGAGATATATTATGGGAGTACCACTCAGTGGGGGTCATTTTTTTTAAAGTTTGCGCAGCTCATATTTATTCGCAAATGGTTGTTATGCTTTTTCCTGAACGCTAATATATTGCACTGCTCTGCCCGTCTTTCCGTTTTTGTTTGCAAATTCTCATTGTGAATACATTTTCGCAAATGGCTCGCAAATGAGATGGGTGTTTGCATGAATGCACCCACTGTGCGAGGTTGTTGTGCATGAAAATAGCATTGACAGTAACTTAAAGGGATCCTGTCATCTGAAAACATGTTTTTTTTCAAAACACAGCTGCCTGGTAGATCTAAGAACAGCACTCAATAGTAAAAACCCATGTCCCACTGAGACACATTCAGTTACATTGAGAAGGAAAAACAGCAGCCTGCCAGAAAGCATTTCTCTCCTAAAGTGCAGGCACAAGTCACATGACTTGGGGCAGCTGGGAAATTGACAATATGTCTATCCCCATGTCAGATTTCAAAATTGAATATAAAAAAATCTGTTTGCTCTTTTGAGAAATGGATTTCAGTGCAGAATTCTGCTGGAGCAGCACTATTAACTGATGAGTTTTGAAAAAAAAATTTTTTCCCATGACAGTATCCCTTTAAAATAGCAATTTGCGAACATTGCAAATATTTTCTCCGCTGCCAAAGTTGTGGCGTGATTCAAACATCATTTGCGATTTTTGACATATTTAAAAATCTCTTATAGACATTCACATTGTGAAAAATATATATATATATATTAAATATATAAATTAAATATATATAACCATGCGCAGGGCAAATACAGTATATTCACTATGCGAACCAAACTGCCCTGCACAAAGTTTATAAATGAGCCCCAGTAAGTTAGTGCAGCGGTGGAGAAGGAGGCAGAATAACATTGAGTTTATATGTAACTGATGCAAATTCTAGCAAAGATGATTATATCCTTATCATGACTCATGTCCAAAAGAAAAATTGCATTTTCTGACATAATCTGCTTAGTGTTGACACTAGATATGGTTGTCTGTTTGATGTCAGAATGATAAAATTAAGAAAATAAATAAGTGATCAGCTATACCAAGGACATTGCTGGACACATATGTTTTCAACGCCCCCTAGATATCCTGTGGGAAGAACTGGGGTTTAACATAAAATAGTTACTATAGACCAGTACAGAATGAGGGTTGTGAGGTTCTGGGTTCTGGGCTCTTTAAAATGGGAAACCCTGCTGTGAAATTCTAGTTTACTAGTGTAATGAATGGGCTCTGGTTCAAGGAAGTCTGTCTGATCCACAAATCAGCCAAGCATTTGCTTTCGCAGCTCAGCTTCAGGCCAGTTCCACATTCAGACTTGCAAAACATGCAACATAGGTAATTCCTTGACTCTGGAATGTTATGCCACCTATATTCCCCTACATATCCCACCTATCACATACTGATGCACCCTATGTGGTTTGGAAACAATGTTTCCCAATCAAACTGACACAGATTTATGTTTGGAATGGATAATAGGTATTGCTTACTAACAGAAATACAGTAGGGCACGTGTACACACACAAGAGCAGTTGAAGTCCCTGCAATTTCCCTGAAATCAGTTGAGAATAATACCATATTAATTAAAAGTACTTAATTAAAATATGCTCTTCCGTATATTTTCACATGGCACCACATAGTCATTCCTGCCTTTTATTCAGAACTCAGCGTGGCTCCACCTACAGATGTAGGCAGGGCCACCATCTGGGGGGCACAGGGGGTACTGTTGTACCGGGCCGGACCCAGCTATTTTGAAAGTGCAGCACAGCTCGGGCCCCCCTTGACATCGCCGAAGCTGTTCCGAACCCGCCGAAGTCCTGAACCCTCGAAGTCCTGAAAAGCCGAAGTTCCGAAGCCTCAAAAAATACCCGAAGCCACTAAAGGAGCTGAAGTTGAAGTCATGAAGCTGCGAAAAGAACCAAAGCCATGAAAGAAGCTGAAATTGAAGTCCTGAAGCAGCCAAAAGGTGCTGAAGTCCTGAAGCCACCAGTTCAGTTCTACTGAACACCAATATGTTTTTTTTTTTACTTTATTAAACCCCTGGCCACAAATGTATTATTTTAATACTCTATTGGCCCCTGCCACCAATGTTTTTTTTAAAAAAATATTCTCTGTGGCCCCAATGTTTCTTTTTAACTTGTAAGGGGGCGCTGGCACCAATGTTTTTTTAAAAAAAACTTTTATGGGGAGCCCTGGCGCCACAGTTTTTTTTTAAACTTATAACGGAGTTGAACTGAAAGAATAGGTTGCACACATAACTTGCTCAACAAATACTCAGAATTATGCTAGCAGACACCAGACTTCAAAAGTATGGGGACAGTTAAGCCCTTTTTGTGATGAAGTGGATTAACTTTGTTGAAATAGGCACAATTGCGGTAGGTGCAGTTCAATTGCACCAAAAACCATGTGTTAGTTCTCCAAAGGGGAAATGTAATAAAATTCTCAAAAGAGAACAAATTTGCTATAAAAAAAAATCGCATGTCACAATGTAATATTCTTCATTAGGCTTTTATTGCATTGTGAATCTTAATTGCTCATGGCGAATCTTTAACACCTGCTTGAAGGTGACGTAAACTTTTGGAGCAAACGTAACAACTTTTTCACGAAAAAGTTTTATTATATAAACACTATCGCAAACTCTTAAATTCACAATCGCTATCCTACTGTCGCATAATGGACAAAGTGTTCGCGAAGGCAAAGAACACTTATTTACATTGCGATGAAATTGCGATTGATTTTTGCATTAGTGACCAATTTTGCATTCCCCCATAAGACTTTTAACACCTTCCACTTTTTGTGCCAGTATACATTTACCAAAGTCATTGATACAAGTGCTAGAGCACTAAGGGCTGTAAAATAATGCTCCTTGGAAGTGTTTTACTGAACATTTGTGCCAAGGGATTTGAGTGCACTCCTTGCACCTTGTTCTGAATCCAGTTCAAGGTAACGGTGCAGTCCTGTGGGTGAAATAATTCTATACTTAATGCCAGCCATAGGGCAGCTGGTAAGTGCAGGGCCTGGATGTGACCTGCACCCACCACTCACCCTAACTTTCAGGTCTGAATAACATGCAAGTTAGATGGGGGAGTTGGATGCAACTCCCAGCCTGCCCTTCATCAATACAGCAGGGTAAATGCACATTGTAGAACACAAAGAACTGCACGTATGGGGAGTAAGCATGGAGCGGGGTGCCCAGTGCAAAAACATGGACGTTAATTACTCCTGTGGTGCAGAATGGATCGAAGAAAACCTCCTAAACATAAACACCAATAGGATGTTATTTTAATACTGGTGTTGCAGTTTCTACAGATGTAAAGGGTAAAATCATTCCTTTCCCTCCCCACAAAAGGTTCTCCAGGTTTTGCTACTCTGCCCATCAAAGTATAAGTGACTCACTTCTCATCAAATTTTATTTTTGTTTTGCCCTTTTTCTCTTGCTGTAATGCTACAACTTAATCATCCCATGACAGGAAGCCATGAACGCAAGAGACAAAAACAAGGCTGCCAGATATCATTACAGCCTGATTCCTGTGTTCCAGTGCCACCGAGTTCCATGACTTGTAAGCAGCAAGTAATTGAATTCCCCATGATCAGAGAGAGACGCGCAGTCTCTGTAACCGTTCATTTTGCAGACCGTATAATCACCTTCAATTTCGCTATAATCTAAGAAAACTCCAATGAAGACAGCTTAATATGATCTTTCAGTTGTACTCAGATGCAGAGATATATCTAACCCTGTGCCTGATATGGTGCCGCATGAGAACGATATATGCAAGCCCCTGTGGTCTTGTGCTGTTTTATTTCAACCGGCGATACCAGTATGTCATCACAACTGACATGGCAGCGCCGCTCTGGATAAATCCCTCACAATCTTGTAATCCTCCCTCATTTATCCTCTAAATCCATCAAGATCTTTCCCAGGATTCTTCAAAGAAAATAAAAGATGAGAAGCCTCAGTGGACCCCAGATGAAGGTGATGGAGCCTTCAGAAATTCTCCGGTTTTAATCTTCTGCCTGTTTTGAGTTAGGATTAGAAATAATAAAAGGGGTCCTGGGCTGTTTCAGTTTATGGTCAAACAATATCACTGTGATGCAGAGATTCCCACACATACTGCTATGCACCTGTATATAATAAAATTAACTGCCATTCAAATTAACCAGATGTGGGGGGGAAGAGGTGTAAAATATATTGTATCACATGCACAGGCAGAGTGGTAGCTTCATTATTCATGGCATTAAAGGACAAGGAAAGGCAAAAAAATAAAATCACATTTTTACTATCTATCTATCTATCTATCTATCTATCTATCTATCAATCTGTCTGTCTATCTATAAATCCATAATTTACAGTGCATCTATCTCTCTGTCTGAGTATCTATCAATCAATCAATCAATCTATTATCTATATAAATTTCCATCAGAAATAGAGCTGCTCTACTGCTAAGGCACTACTAAGAGTAAAACTATTCCTATGGAGAGTACCTTAGCAGAGTCAAATAGTATGACATCTCCATCTAAGTAGAAATTCAAGGTTGTAGAAACTGACTATTGAGCTCTCTAAGCTCAGTAAGTTATTCCCTTCCAGTATGCTGTCTATATAAGGGAATGTAATTGGAAAATAAACCATTGCTTCCCCCTTTTAATAATCATGCCATTGACAGTGTGTGCTCTATCAGTAATTAGGCTATTTCTAATTATATCATAAGCATGTGCTGTTCATAATCATAAACACTACGAGGTCACTAGCAAGGTTACCATATTTATAAGGTATTCAAGAAGTATCTGAGCCAGTATATGAATCATAATATGCACACAAATATATATATATATATATATATACAGAGGGCATATATACTACATTGTTTAGAAAAAGGAGAGTAATGCTATTGTTTTGTATAGATTGATATGAGACCTCACACAAGATCATCCTTGTGACCCTATACAGTTTTACAGTCTATGTCCTTTTCATTGAATATGGTTCTCTTTTTTTGGTCACATTGTTCTCTTAAGGAAAAGATCACACTGATAATCTTTATTGGCCTACTGGACAAAAACTTGAATGAAAAGTTGTGTAAAGCTATATACTTACTCCCATGACCAACCACAAAGAGATGTACTTGAGTTCTGAATATTCAGATGATACTTAAGGTATGTTGTTCCAGTATTGTGCAATATACTCAGAATGTGGGTCAGTGGTTCTAACCAGATACGAACAATATAATTTCAGCATGTGGATTGGTCTACATCAATATTGGGCTGTCCTACAACTGATACCTACGTCCCTAGTTGGGCTCTTCAAGCTCAACAGCTTTTTCAACCCCAGGGGAACACCTACTGGAAAGCATATACTTGTTAAAAAACACGAGGAAGTAAGAACAAGCAGAAGTTTCTGAAAAAGTGTGTTTTTTCACACTACATGTTTCAGGTTAACACAAACCCTTTATAAAAACTCTGCATCTCACTAGCCACAGATATATATATATATATATATATATATATATCTCTCCACTTATCGGCACGCACCACTCAATGCAAAAATTGCCGGGTGCTCACCAAAATCCTCATACTCCACCAGATGAAAGCACTCACGGGTCAGTCATATGAGTACAAAAAGCAAAATTTATTCCAACAACCACATATCTACGCGTTTCGATGACGATCCAGTGGGATCGAAACGCGTAGATATGTGGTTGTTGGAATAAATTTTGCTTTTTGTACTCATATGACTGACCCGTGAGTGCTTTCATCTGGTGGAGTATATATATATATATATATATATATATATATATATATATATATATTTACACATTTCTCCTCTTCATCATCCAAAATAGTGATCTCAGTTATTCCTTGTTATTTTCATCCCGTCTTTGTGCTCTAATAGCTGCCATGTCTCTGATGCATGAAGCTTTGTTATAAAGAATACAATATAATATTTTTGCTTAACATTAGAGATGCAAACTATTTGTACTTATACAATTGTGGAACTGTCGTCTGAATATTTGGAAGGTTTTTACAGTGACAACTGTGAAGATGTGGAATTCTCTCCCTGAATCAGTCGTACAGGCTGATACATTACTATATATAGCTTTAAGAAGGGGGTTGGATGGCTTTTTAGCAAGTGAGGGAATACAGGGTTATGGAAGATAGCTCATAGTAAAAGTTGATCCATGGACTAGTCTAATTTCCATTTTGGAGTCAGGAAGAACATTTTTCCCCTCTGAGGCAAATTGGAGAGGCTTCAAGTGTGTTTTTTGCTTTCCTCTTGATCAACTAGCAGTTAGGCAGGTTAAACTAGAGTCAAAAGGTTGGACTTGATGGACATTTGTCTTTTTTCAACCTAACTAACTATGTTACTATGTAACTTATGGAAGAAGAAGGTTTTATGATGCGATCCCTATCACACACACAGTCAGCTGTGTTGGGAAGAACTTGGCGTAGCTAGCAGGGTTGCGTACAACACACACACTCTTACTCAATTGTACTCACTACACAGGTTTTTCATTATCTAGGCATATTCCTGGTTTCCTCTCCATACTCTTCAACAGCCAAGTGTGCACCAAAATAATGGTGCAAATACTTCAGATTTAGAAAGTGGTGTTTAATTAATTAGCTATTAATAATTAATATAACACTTTTTTGGGGTGTCACCTTAAATACATACTTTTATAAATATGTCTTTCATTTGTAGACCAATGCAAGGTCCAAACTTTGACACTTATTTTGCCCTAGAAAGCTCCCTACTGTATTTCTCCAAGTAGACCAGCCCTCCAGGTACTTATTCATGCCATACATATAAGGGTTTTGTGAGCAATAGTTTTTAGCTATACAAGAAACATGAGTTTTACCTGATTAAACGT
This sequence comes from Xenopus laevis, assembly GCF_017654675.1. Taxonomy (NCBI): domain Eukaryota; kingdom Metazoa; phylum Chordata; class Amphibia; order Anura; family Pipidae; genus Xenopus; species Xenopus laevis. The sequence continues at coordinate 120,737,410 of NC_054380.1, read as the reverse complement.
TATTGCAGAAGCATGTCCACCAATTATCTCCTAAAGTTCTGACCAAATTTCCCATAAATGTCATTCTGTGCTCTTAAAAAAGCCTCCCTGCCAAGTAAGAGCTTATAACAGAAAGAAAGCCACATTGGAACACACACAGGTGATGTGCAAAGCTACAGAAAACTATTTGCTTGAGATTCAGTTCAAGATATGTTCATTAAGCTTTAAATATACATATTGAATGAGCATGCTTAGAGAACTGTAGCACTTAAATATATATATATATATATATATATATATATATATATATATATATATTATAGGTGTCTCCAGGCAAAATGACTGGGGTTCAGAGAGCTGTTTTATACTAATGCTATATGTATTGCAGCATCTTGCTTTTAAATCAGCCAAATGTAGAATAAAGCTGAACTTGGCTGTACCTCAGTGTTTTCCTTTATAACTTATGCCATAGAGCTGTTTATGCCCTTTATCTGTTTTGCATTTTTATAGTATCCGATTTCTCATTCGAGAGCCGTAATTTGCAATCCCTGACCTTTCAGTACGGTTGAAGTAGTAGCATAAAAACCCATAAAGCGACACTAAGGAAGTGGAAGAGCTTGATGCGGACCGAGCCATTTAGAAGTCAGAGCAAAACATGCAGATAGAAAGGGATTGATTTTTCTGCCTGTCACTTTTTTCGACATGCTAATTTCAAAGTGTGATGAAGAGAGAGCGGGTAACTCATTTGTAAGCGCTGAATGATGCTGAACATGCTGGATAGGCTTTAATATTTCAGACTGTCTCTGCTTCTCATTTCTAAATGAGACTTGTTATAATACTAGACTCAGTCAAAAGCTCCCAAACATCTTTTATTATGCTTCAAGTGTAGCTTGACACAGGATCAAACTGTAGCACAGACAGGCATAATATTCAGACGTACATTTAAGTGGAATATTCATATTTTATATAAGAAAAATGTGATACAGGAATTACGCCCATCTTGATTTAAAATTTAAACCAGTATTCAACATTCAACTTTCTACCAATTGCTGGCTGGTCCTGCATTTGTAGACTAAGGAACCACAAGTTTTATTGCGACATGATATATTTTTATTGTATCTCATAGATAAACAAGAGCTCATCCAGCCATTCATAGTCCCATCATTTCCAGGGGAGCTGTATGTAATACAAAGGTATGACTTTATTTATGTAAGGCTATAGTAAAATTGAGTGGCACCTTTACTCAGCACTATGAGCTCTACTATATATTTGCTCTCGATGAGACCTATTACACTCAGGTGTGTGCCCTCGCAATGGTGTTGAGGCAGGGTCTTCTCTAGAATCTTTAGTATCTCACAAGGATGAGCGCCAGTGCTTTTTATAACTTAACCAGAACTTGTTTACTGAGAATAAGCCAAGAAGTTAATTTAAATAATAATACAGAGTAGAATCAAAGAGTAACCAATATATACTCACCCAACGTTTTCTCTCTTTCCCTTAGGACTTATCTTTGAGTGGAACCCAGCCGGGGAACTATCTAGATCCTAGAACCTGCACAATGGTCCCCTTTTTGAGTAACAATGCCACTGGGGATCTAGCCCCTCTAACTAGATTCCCCAAGGATATTTAGCTGAGCAGCCCAACATAGCCATGAGCTTAACTGTCTCTCTTAGAGAGACCAATAAAAGGAAATGGCCTCCAATTACTAAACCCTGCATAGGTTGGAATTCCACTCTTGACTTCCTTCCACTTACCAGGAAGTCCCAGCCAAAAGGCCCTTAAACACACTGTCACCTTGAGCTGCTGGGAAGCCTGGAGCACAAGGCACCATTAATAAGCTCATTGCCCTAAGGCGAGGAGAACCCTTAGTGAAGTTGGGGAAAGAGACCATTAAACAGTGGATAACGGATTCTCCTTTTTAGGAGTATTACTGTAGATAAACAAGGTAGCTGGATAGAATCTGTGATCCACTAAGGAGATCATAGCGTGGGGTAGTTTCCCAGATGGTAGTCATTGAGTACCTCTAAGAAATTCTGTGTTAAACCCTTGGGGCACCAGTTTGGCAGCCTGCCACCAGGTGATATTTAAGATAATTTTGTTTACGGTATGCCACTGTACATGAATTATGATAATAAATGGTCACTGGTGCCTTTAATTGTTTCAAAAACTGTTATTTAACACATTAAGACGGGGCCTTAATTTAGGGTCAGGTTTCATGTCACACTATGTGACCTGACTGAATCCAGACTCCTGGACTATTTATAACCCACCCTAATTCATTGTATTATCTCTACAATTGATCTCTATCTATCTATAACTTCCTAATTTATTGCCCATGAATACCTTTCACTGATCTAACAATATATATGCTGTGCCTTTCTAGCTTTCATTTGTATTTTGCCTGACGAAGGGCCTTGGTGCTCCGAAAGCTTGCAATGTATTTTTATTGTTAGCCAATATAGGTTTCACCTCTACAATACTTTTTGTATTTGTTTGTTTTTTTATTTATTATTTACAAAAACCGTGTGTGTGTGTTGAGATGGTTGCAAATGTAAAGGTGTTTTTGAGAGCAGTTTGATTCAGGCAATACAACCAAGAACGTGTTACATTTATATATAGGCATTTCTTCATGTTACTGGCCCTTTAATGCTGGAAAATATGGAGATGGCAGCACTGAACAAAAGAATTATGGCCATGAAAAGTGAGATCCGTACATTTTTTGAGCTCACAAATTACTTTCAGTATCATGCAGGGGAAACGGTTCCATATTAGGACTCTGCGCGAGGTGAAACTGACTGGCTTCCTACTAATTTACTCATTTTCCTTATTAATAACCCAATAGGGAGCGCATAAAACCTACTATATAACATCCATTACATCTATTAAACATGACTGGAAAAGTAAAAAAAAAAAAAGAATTTCTGCATGACTACTATTAAATCATCCTTATGCATTGGCAAAGCCTCAGTCTTTCGAAGACCTGGCATTGATCCATGGAATAATACCTTATTTTAACTTCCAAAAATAAATCGCCATTAAAAATGATAGCTATCTATTTCTGAGGCCAAACAAAGCCCTTTCCCGGTGTTGTAGTATAAGCAGATAATCCATACACATGTAATAATAACTTATTCTGATCCTGGCTCATGAGAGTATTTAGCACTATCTTGTAACTCTTTCAAATGTTATGTAATAGTTTTTTGTTGTTGCTTGTCACTTCTATAAACAAGGGTCTTGCCTAAATCTTCTATTCAGGTTCGGTCAGGCTGCTGCCAGTTGACCTAAAGGGGTGGTATTTTATAGAATGGCTATTTCTAAGCAACTTTTCAATTGGCTTTCATTTTTTCTTTTTAAATGATATGCCTTCTTCTGATTCTTTCTTCTGGCTTCCAAATGGGGCTCACTGACTCCATCTAAAAAACAAATGCTCTGAAAGCCTACAAATCTATTTTACTGCTACTTTTTATTACTCATCTTTCTATTCAGGGCCTTTACTATTCATATTTCAGTTTCTTATTCAAATCAATGCATGGTTGATAGGGTACTTTGGACCCTAGCAACCAAATTGCAAGAACTGCAAACTAGAGAGCTGCTGAATAAACAAATAAATAACTCTGGGAAGGTTCTCATTCATCAGGTCATGGTATATCTATAGTAATAAGTCAAATCAACTTTTTTGGGCAGATTTATCAAGGGTAGAATTAAAAATTTGAAGTAAAAAAAAATTAATTTCACGATATTTTTGTGCACTTCGACTAGGGAATAGTCCAAATTTGATTTGAATTTGAAAAAAAATTGAATATCGAAATGTATAATGTACTGTCTCTTTAAAACTTCGACTTCAACCATTCTCCATCTATTACATGCCAAATTGCTGTTTTAGCCTAGGGGGAACCTCCTAGAACCTATTTGGAGTCAATTGTTGGATTTTGAAAAATCAAAGGTTTTTTTTGAAAATACTTAGAATCGAATTCGATCAAATACAATCATACTTCAATTCCAACAATTGAATATAGCCTATTCAACCTTCGATTCGAATTTGAAAAAAAATTGAATATCGAAATGTATAATGTACTGTCTCTTTAAAACTTCGACTTCAACCATTCTCCATCTATTCTATTACATGCCAAATTGCTGTTTTAGCCTAGGGGGGACCTCCTAGAACCTATTTGGAGTCATTTGGTGGATTTTGAAAAATCTAAGTTTTTTTTTTAAAATACTTAGAATCGAATTCGATCAAATACGATCATACTTCAATTCCAACTATCGAATATAGCCTATTCAACCTTCGTTTTTTTTAAATAAATTTCGGTTGGTCTTTTCCTATTCCAATTTCGAAGTTATGGGAGTTCAAAAAAACTCCCTTTACTTCGAAATTCGATCCTTGATAAATCTGCCCTAAGAGTAAGATTCCGGGGTATATAAACCATAAACGTTTAGTACAGGTGATTCTGAATTGAGAAAGCCAGTCGAATGACTAGCAAAACGTCATAAAAAAAAAAAAAATCCAGCAAGTCCAGTTGATTTGCCTCTTACTATAGATATATCTAAATAACTCAAAAACCATAAACTGAAAACCAATTGCACATTGCCTCAGAATATCACTCCCTACAACATACTTTAAGTTAATTTAAAGCTGCAGGAATGGGAGATCTGGGTGCTCTTTATAGATGTAACTTTGTCAGGGGCATTTCTGTGTGTTGGAATTAAACAAGTTCTGCAAAGGAGACTAACACAATCAAAAAATTGTAAAACTCTGTGGGCAAATTTGAAAGCTTGTCAGTGAGTTCAGTTCCGTTAAGCCTGCCTCATCAAGATGCAACATTAACTTGAGTTTATATTCATTTTATTTTGTAATAGGTTTAAAAATATTGCATTGATCATTCATATTTATTCATATGCATGGGAGCAAAAGCTGTGGCTGATGAGTGAAATTTATCGCCAAATTTTGCTGTAAAAATGACGCCCATAGACTCTAAAGGATGAACACAATTGTTGTGTGTCAAAGATTTGCATGGGAGCAAACACTGTGGCTTGAGCGAGTAAACCTCACACGTAGGCTTTGACTGGCAAGTAGTGATGAGCAAAATTTTTTGCCAAGTTTTGCCACGCCCAATGATTCTAATGGGTGAAAAATATTGTTGCCCGACAAAAATGTGTTCGGCAATTTGAATAAAATAAATTGTCAATCATCGACTTTAATGCATTTTGGCAAATTTTCAGTTTTGAGAATTTTCAGCAAAGCGAAAAGGGTCAGATTCGCCCCTCAATACTGCCAAGTAATACCTTGCAAAAATCTATATTTGTTGAAAAACTCATAATATTCTTCAGTTTTCAAAATGAGTGGTACTCTCTTCAGCCTTTAATACTAAAGATACTGTAAGAAATACAATTTTTGGAGTCTCTGCTGACTCAACATGTAGGAGGTTATTTATCAAAGTCCAAATTTATCTCAATATTTTCTGCTACAAACTTCGATCAAATCTTATGTATTATTAAAATTTCCTGAAAATTTGCTTTGCAGGAAAAACAGATTTTCACGATTTTTTTGGATTTTTCATCCTGTTTTTTCAGATTTTTCACCTGAAAACTCTGATTTTTTGCCCAAAGAATTTTGGGTATTGCACGAAACCCAGCGCACATCAAAAAATCATTTCTTCCATTGACTTATATGCAACCTTGACAGGTCTGAGATGCCGGATTTTCTGATTCGGACTTTTCCATCCTCGAGGTTTAATACCTTTCGGAAAATTCCTGATTTTGTAAAATCCGATTTTATAAAAAAATGTTAACAAATTTTTTTGTGATTTTTGCATTTGGAGTTTAGTAAATAACCCCCCTAGTATGTGTTAGCTATCAACGTACAGAGGGAATATTGTATATTCCTCCATTAAAAAGTTGATTAATGTAGGCTTAGCCTCCCCAAAAAGAGACCAACTTCTCCAAAGTAAAGCCTTCAATTGATAGCCTTTCGAAACAAGAAAATCTTGCCCTTCTTCCCTGCCTTCCTCATTTCTTCCACCTGTTTATGTATTTATCCCTTATCCCCAACATTTCCAAGGGAAGTGGTTAAGGACTCATAAAAAGGTAAGAGACAGAAATTATAGAGGAAGAAAATGGAGTTCCGCAACAGGGGGCAACTTTAAAAACCAGTATCTTTATTTGTCAATATTACAACATGCAGCATACTTGGTTTGACGCATTTTGGGCACTTCTGCCATTAATCATAAGCATAGAGATAGAGATCACCTTACTATTTTCCTGGAAATATCAAAGACAAGAATCAATAATCCCACCCCAAATTTTATGATTAATTGGTGTTGATGCTCAACTTCCCTTTTATTAGTTTGTGCCTCAGCCCCAAGAGGAACCAATATGCTGACGACTAGAATTGGTGAATCTAATCTTGTAGCCATGAGGTTATTTGAACATTTAACACATGCTGATTAAGTCCCTGTTATAACAATTGGTTTGTACACGGGAAGTCACAAAATATATGGGAAACCCTATAAAAAAAAGAAAAGCTATATTAATCATAGGAGTAAGAATAAAACAGTACATTCACTCTATTAGGAAGAGAGAAATAATTACACAGATGCGCCTACAGGACACATATAACAGTATCAATCACATTGACTTCAGTCCTCTGGGCTGGAGCCAGATAAATCATGAGTAGTCTTTTATTGTTTTAATCTGTGTCTTGCCGATGTTTCGTTTGCCAATGAGGAATTAAGTAAATTGGAGAGGATATAAAAAGTGACATTCAATCTATGACAATGAATACTGGGTTTTAGTGCCAAAGCTATAATATTTCAATTGTTTATGGACCCTGTACATTGTAAATGAGCAGCAAAAATTAGGAAAGAGAACAGTGGTCAATAAAGATTACAAGTTTTTCATGGTATTATTTTATTGGTAACGTGATTTTCTTACATAAATAGGATTTTTCATCATAAAACTTCTCGCCGGAAATTGATATGGCCACTTTTTGCAAGCTATGGGAGGACTGGATATAGTAAACCTTTTATATGTATAAATGAATGGAGGAAAAGATGACAGGAGAGCAGTATTTCATAATCAGGAAAGAACTCCAAGAGAAACACGGACTGCACAGCTGGGATTTTCATACTCCCACAGAGGTGGCATAGCCCAATATACTGCATGCCAGAGTAGGAGGGGCAGTTTAGCCTAGTCTGAAAGCGACTCCTACCTGAAATGTACAAATAAAGTAATAATCTGTAAATATTCTAATTAATACACCTATGCACAGTCAAAACATTCTCAAGGACAACGGGGTGCTTGGTAGTCGCAGAAAGAGGCCCAATATGTTATATTATCAGTGTGTTTTTTTCACTTTAGATAATAGGGGTCATTTACAGTCCTTATTGCAAGTGCATTAGCAAAAGTGGTCTTTTATCAGGACAAAAAAAGGAGAATGGCCTTTCGCGTTTCGTGCCTGTTGGCTTTATGAGGCCTATGAGTAAGTGCCCCAACAGTCACGAAACGCGAAAGGCCATTCTCTTTTTTTGTACGAAACGTGTTAGGCTCCTTTTTTGTCCTAATGAATGACTTTATACTTTTAATATACTCGGCTGTTTTTGAATTTTTCAGAAAATCCCACTATACATCTTTTTTCCCAATTGTGCTTTACACCCTCAGACTGGGGTGGATTGTGGGATTTTTCCTTAATTTCTACTTAAAATGAATTGATGAACATACAAGGTGTGTACCCTAACTTTATTTATTTATTTTGTTATGGGCCCATATGCACTGCTTTGTTTGTTTTTCTAGGAGAATGTCAGGGCCTAACGGCTCTAGAAGCGGGGAAGTCCGGACCAAGGAGGAATCACTAGACTTAGAGTCCAATTCGTGGTAGCAGAGGGATAAAGAAGTTGGCAGTCATGTTTTGTCAGGAACAAAGTGGAGGGTCAGAAGTCCAGGAAAACCAGAAAATCAGAATAGAATAAAGAAGCACCCAGGAACACTAACAAGTGCAATCTATTTTTGGGCATTAAACCCATGTCTTGCCGTTCCTTCTATTTTGAATTTTCGGCACAATGACCTAACAAGCACGGATATATATATATTTAGGGGCACATTTACTTAGGTTCGAAGTAAAATCCTTCAGTGGAAGGATTTACCGCATTTCCCACGATCGAACGATCAAAGGAAAAATCGTTTTAATCCACCGATCGAACGATTTTCCTTTGATCAGAAAATTGTTAGGAAGCCTATGAGGACCTTCCCCATAGGCTAACATTGCACCTCGGTAGGTTTTAGGTGGCGAAGTAGGTGGTCGAAGTTTTTTTTAAAGAGACCGTACTGGTCGAATAGTCGAACGATTTTTAGTTCGAATCTTTCGTTTCGAAGTCGTAGTCGAAGGTCGAAGTAGCCAAAAAAATCATTCAAAATTCGAAGTTTTTTTTATTCTATTCCTTCACTCAAGCTAAGTAAATGTGCCCCAGAGTGTTAGAATGATTTTAATATTCTTAATATTAATGATATTTTTGAGATTTCAATGATGGTCCTTAGATAATTTCTGGTGCACAGTCGGGGAATCAGTCTAACTCAGCTGGAACCATACCAAAATGTACATCTTTTTTTTTGAGGGGGGGAAGGGGGGACTATAGTGTTTTCATAAGGTGTGATAAATGGGATAATAAAATAAAAAAGTATTTTAGAAACTCATATCAACCAATCCTCTGGTATCATTTGCAGGTCTACTGTTTTAAAGGCTAAGTAAACATTAAAAACAAGTGAATATAAAATTGATGAGGGGGCTATTCTAAGCACTTTTGCAATGCACATTCATTTTTTTTTTAATTCCAAGACATAAAAAGATACATGTACCATTAACATGAATTTGTGTAGAAAGTTGTCAGGAGAAAGAAATAGGGCTGCTCTGATGTTCTTCTGGTTAGGAAAGATTTGAAAAAGTTTTCTATTTTTATTTCCTAAGCAGATGAACATCAGAGAAGCCCTATTTCTTTCTCCTGACAATTTCCTTGTCTACTTAGTAGTCAGACTGGTTAGAAAATGACCAGCAAGTGGCGCAATTGTAACAAAATGAATTCATTTTAACAGTATATGTATGCTTTAATATCCTGGAATTAAAAAAATCTAAATAATGGATGTACTTTAAAAAAGTGATCAGGATAGCACCTTCGTTAATTTAACATTCACTTATTTTTAAAGGGATACTGTCATGGGAAAAAACTTTTTTCCCAAAATGAATCAGTTAATAGTGCTGCTCCAGCAGAATTCTGCACTGAAATCCATTTCTCAGAAGAGCAAACATATTTTTTTATATTCAATTTTGAAATCTGACATGGGGCTAGACATATTGTCAATTTCCCAGCTGCCCCAACTCATGTGACTTGTGCTCTGATAAACTTCAATCACTCTTTACGCTGTACTGCAAGTTGGAGTGATATCACCCCCTCCCTTTTCCCCCCAGCAGCCAAACAAAAGAACAATGGGAAGGTAACCAGATAGCAGCTCCCTAACACAAGATAACACTTCCCGGGTAGATCTAAGAACAACACTCAATAGTAAAAACCCATGTCCCACTGAGACACATTCAGTTACATTGAGAAGGAAAAACAGCAGCCTGCCAGAAAGCATTTCTCTCCTAAAGTGCAGGCACAAGTCACATGACATTGGGCAGCTGGGAAATTGACAAAATGTCTAGCCCTATGTCAGATTTCAAAATCAAATATAAAAAAATCTGTTTGCTCTTTTGAAAAATGGATTTCAGTGCAGAATTGTGCTGGAGTAGCACTATTAACTGATGTTTTTTGAAAAAAAACATGTTTTCCGATGACAGGATCCCTTTAAGGTTTACTTATCCTTCAAAGCAAACTTGCTGAAACACTTTGTTAGCATGGGACACTGAGGGGCCCGTGGGTGCATTAATATGATGTGGGGTCTATATAGACTCCAATTAAAGACGTCATCAATTAGGGACAACTGTAGAAAACAATGCAAACTCCTCTACCATGATCTCTCTATTATACTGAGCAATTCTATTAATATGACTTGTGACCAAGTACAGGGTCTAGAGAAAACCCTCATTCTTTCTGTATTTTGGCAGCTACTTAATACCTCTGTTCCCTTTATTTATGGTAGTAAACTATGTTATGCAGACAGAGAGGATAATAAAATCCTATAGATTACTTGGTAATGTTAATATAAATATATTAGTGCTTGACTGTTTAAACAGGATATTATTAGAATGAAGGTACTGTAGCTATTAATGACTGTGTCTTGGAAAGATAAGAAAAATTAAAACTTATAACCCGTTGTTTTTCTTCAAACACCCAATAAGCAATCTTATGAAATGGTTGGCAAGTACCAATGAGTTTAACCTCATCTTGTTTTTATCATATGAACTGAGCTGCATTAACATCGAATTCTGAGCCCACTGTCAATTGATGGAAACAATATTTTTTATGGAGTCCTTGAAATTACTTTGCATTAATTTTTCCTTTCTCAAGATGTAACAATGTCATCTCTCCATTACCCTTTATTTGATTTCCACGGATAAATACACCGCATTATCGCCTTATATCTATTCAATTTTAAATTTACGGTTAATGCAATATCTCATTTCACACCTTTGCCGTGATGTATTGGCTCAGTAACAGGCCCTCTGTAATTCCTGTTATCTGAAACTCCTTATCTAAACTATTTATCTATAAACTCACACCTTTATTTCACTATAAAGCTTTATTCTTATTGGCTGCGCAGATGATATCATGTAACAGATTCAGCTAATGGTGTATATTGTAGAGGCATGGGGTTGCAGAGCAATAGCTGGAGAGGCACTGGAAGTAACTGTTTTCAACCAGGTAAAAAGCAAAAAACACTGAAAACCATACTGATTGCTTCCCATTAAATATGGTAAAATATCCAATTTTCATTGGTTAGTTAATGGTGTAGTGGTGGTGAATTAGTGCCTTTTAACACTATGCTTGCAGAGGAAAGTCAATTCAATGGTCAAGTGACTCAAATCTCCTTTTTTCACTTGATATGCAGATTTGCAATTTATGTGCTTGCAATCTTTTTACACAAAGCATTCAGACCACAGTGATCTGCGATTATTTCTTAAACCCACTGGCTATAAAACTGATCAGGCTAAATATTTTTAACAGAGGGTGGGGGTTTGCACTAAAGTAGTAGCACTCTTCTTAAAGAAAACTCAGATAAACTTCAAGCAGGTTTGTGCCTGTGTTTCATTCACAGCATGGTTTTCCTCATAATTTGGGTACTTATTAATTCCATATAGCAAAATGCAAACAAACACATTCAAATTCAATTATCTGAAACAAGAACTGTCCAATCCACTGGCTTTATGGAGCTCATATTTGTAGGATACATTTGCATATGATACACACACATATTGGTAAAACAGTTCTGGATCGGGCAGTGCCAGACATGTTGTAGGGTATACGTTTCTTACAATTCAACAACTATAAGACTTTAAAAGAGTGGAAAGCTGCGGCCAGGGGTCCTGATGTCTCATTAGGACACAGTGACTATATTGGTTCCTACCACAGTGTTCCTTACAGAGATTTCTAGACTTCACTCAAGCCTATTATTAAATGAAGCCTTAAGGGGTAATTTACTGAGACCATGCGTGTATGTGTGTAATATTCAAGGTACACACATGTCCATGGTTTGATTGTGCTCTGCAACTTGTGGTAGATAAGAAATCTTGTGTGAGGTTGATGCCGGCAGATGCAAGGCAGAATTGGTGCCCTCTGGTGCCCTTACTTGCCTGTGTGAAAGACCAGAATTTGTAGGATGGATGAGGGCTGAGGCTCTTTCAAAGAGCTAGCTTCCTAGATTTTCATACTGCCAGTGGACTGGTTTGTCCTTGCTTCAGACAATAGAATTTTAATTTGTTTGAATTTTGTTATAAGGAATTAAAAAGTACTTTATTATGTGAAGGAGACATATATGTACCTTTTCCAGGCCACCCCTCATTTATGGGGCAAACATGGGTCTCTGCACTTTGTTTTGGAGTCCAGAAACCTGTTTAAATTCTTCTAGGTGCACGGCAGGACATGGGTTGAAAAAAGCATTGTAGATTGTACCTAGTTTTGTGCAGTTTGCACCCTGTCCTGCATGTATAAATGACCCTTATAGTTTTTAATATGATTGAGATATAGAGGCTGGTCACCTGTCCTTCAACCTGTTATCCTTCAGCAAGACAAAGCTCTGCAAAATACCAAAACATCTTACCTTCTCCATATTAGTTGTAAATATAACTATTACATCTTCTGCCAATAGCTCTCGTAGGGGCAAATTCACTAAATGACGAAGCGCCTAATGCTAGTGTGGATGCGCCCGCGTAGCGCATTTTCGTTAATTCACCGATTCACTAACGGACACACAGGCGAAGTGCAATAGAGTAGATAGGGATTGCTTCAAAAAAAGTTAAAAAAAGTCTAAGTCCCAAAAAACGCTGGCGTTTTCTCATTTTTTATGGGTGATAGGCTGAAAAAGATCGAAATTTTGGGGCTACCCTCCTTCCCCCCTACATTTCCTAACTCATGGCAACTTAACTATACAGTGGGCACATGTGTAGGGCAAAATACAAATTTTATTGGCTGTTTTGAAGGTTTCCCAGGCTTGTGTAGTGCTGCTACATATACCTCCATTGTAACTTGAATTTGGCACCATATGCAAATTAACCATCGCTAGCGTAACTTTGCTTTGCTTGGTGAATTAACGCTATCGCAACTTCGCAACCTTACGCTTCCCCTGAGCGCAACTTCGTATTTTAGTGAATTTGCGTAGCGCTGGCGAAAATACGCCTGGCAAAGTGCGGCGAAGCGTGGCGAAGCGGACGCTGGCACAACAACAAGTCTTAGTGAATGTCCCACGTGTCCTCTAGGCTAATATTTGAATCTGGCTGCATCTAACCGCAATACAACTGCTAATAAGTGGACTTGGAGATGCAAGTGCGTCCGTCAAAACAGGAGGACAGTAATCTTCTGCTTTCCAAGAAGAAATATCAGCAATATAATAAAAGCAGCAAGGACAAGGAATAAAGCATTAGAGATAAACATACACAAATGCATTATTGTGTATATATAAATATGACATAGATAACTGTTTTCCATTTACACTTTGGTGGAGTCACATTGAGGCATCACCTTACCTTGACTTGCCTATTTAAAACAAGAACCTTGTCTATTAAAACCAGAGAATGCATTTCCCTCCTTTGGCGCTCCAAATGAATGTGTAATTTAGTCATTAGATACGATTGCCTTACAGCTGAAAGCACTTAGTGTGGCATCATTTCCTTGCCCGGGGAGAAAGGAAGGGTAGGTGAATTATGAGCCGATCATTTAGAGATGAGGCAGGTGGAAGATGCTTGTGGTCACTGTTTATTGCATTGTAGGCAGCTTTAGTAATGATCCAGTGAACCTTCCCTCATTACACAGAAATGTTTGCTAATGAAAAAAAAGAATAAGCACGAGCAGGATTCTACTACCGGAAAATGTATGTCTATTTCAGATGAACCTTTAGCAAAAACGAATGATATTCAGGACATAAAGTTTATATGGTGGCACAATTGCATTAAAAGTGTGTTCCATCTTGAACTTAACTTTTAGTATGAGAATGGCTAATTCTAAGCAACTTTTCAATTGGCCTTCCTTTTTCTTTTTTATAGTATTTGAATTATCTCCCTTCTCCTTCTGACTCTAACCAGTCTTCAAATGGGGGTCCCATCTGAAAAACAAATGCTCTGTATGGCTACAAATTCATTGTAATTGCTCCTTTGTATTACTAATGTTTTTATTCAGACTCTTACTTTTCATCTTCCAGTCTCTCTTTCAAATCAGTGCATGGTTGCTAGGGAAATCTGGACCCTAGCAAACAGATTGCGGAATTTCTTCTGAATAAAACTAACTCAAAAACCACAAATAATGAAAAATGAAGACCAATTGCAAATTGTCTCAGAATATCACTCTATGCAGGACACGGATACTGTTCTTCATTTCATTTATGGTGTATAGCCTTTTCAGATAGACAGGTAAAAAGATTATAATTTTATCAAAGAAATATAAAGAAATATAATTAGTGCAGAGATAGTTGAGAGGACCAGTGTTCAAGGGCTGATATCAGATGTCCAAACACCAGTTTTATTGATACAAAAACAGAAAGCTTGCAATAACCTTTCTTGGAAAATAATAATAATAATAATAAAAAAATAAAAATAATAATAAAATTGTACAGCAACACCTAGCATTGAATTGCACAACATTAAAGGCACAGTCACTCCCTAGAATAAATGTTCACAATGGTAGAGTGAATAAAAATGTCACAGGAGTCTGCAGCATTAATTGATGTTATTACCCCCTGTATCAATTGAAAATGAAAGTTATAATCACAGGGGGTATCTGAGACCCTGGGCCATGACTCCTCTTAAAACTTCACTGGCACTGGGTACTAACTCAGGAGTCCCCCCCACCATCATCTTCCTTCCTCTCTTTGGATTCTATTTGTTGTCCTGAGCATTACATTACAAGTTTGCAGTGCATTTAAAATCAAGTTCCCCCTCAGACAATGGGACTTTACACTTGAACTATTGCAAACATGAAAATGTAATATAAGATTCATCATACTGAAATAAGCAACTTTCTAAATACAATCAATTAATTATTCTGCATTATTTCTGAAATAATTACATTTATGGTCACTATTCCTCTCTCAGCATCTGTTTCTCTTCATTCTGTCTTCATGCAGCAGTTGGGTGTCAGATAATCATTGACAGTTAGATCCAATATATCTTATAGGGGAGGCTCCCTTTCCTAGCAGATGAATTAGAGCTCACTCAAATAACTGATTCCAGTACAAACAAAATCTAACAAAATAACTGCCTTTTGCACAAATTCTGCGTGTAGAGAGACATGATGTCTGATGATTTTAATAGAGTGAGCTCTAATACATCTTCTAGGCAAAAGGAGCCCCCCTATAAGATATATTGGATCTAACTGTCAATGATTATCTGACACCCAACTGCTGCATGAAGACAGAATGAAGAGAAACAGATGCAGAGAGAGGGATAGTGAAGATAAACTTGATTATTTCAGAAACTGTACAGAATATTTAATTGTATTTAGAAAGTTTCCTATTTCAGTATGAATGAAGCTTATATTAAATTTTCATTTTCTCGATAGTTCCCCTTAAACTCAAGAGCTATAGTGAAAAAGCAAGAAGCTTTTAAGCCCCAGCCAATTAACATACATCTATAAACAATTCCCTGTTTTAAAGGCTGAATTGCAGCTATTGGCAATATTTGGCTACGTAACACAGAAAAAAACTCCAGTACTCGGCCACACTGTGGCACTGACCAGAGTTAAGGGTAAGTGCACAATGGTCTTACTACTCAGTCACACTGTTTGCTGGGGGACTTGATATCAAATGCACTAAATACTTAGAATGCTCACAGCAGTAAATTTATATTATGGTTCATATCTCATTCCTTTGTAATCAACACTTTGACTTACAAGTGTCAAAACGTAGTGAGTTGGAGTAAGAAAGTACCCAGCTTGTGAGACATACTGTAAGCCTTATATTTTCAGCCTCTCTTAGACTAACCAAGGCTGTTTCTCACTTGTAGTCAAGATGAATCTCTATGTTGCGAATGTAAAAAAGTCAACTGATAATTGTTTTTTCAGCCCAGTGAGCAGGGCCAGTCCTGCCATGAGGCAAGGTGAGAAGGCCAGTTACAAGGGGTGGCAAAAAGTCGGCTCCACTAGAGCGATATTACGCTAATTGCACTAGCAATGCAACTCCCCCCTTTGACCCTCTCCAGTGCTGATGTTTTAAGTTAAGGGATGGGGGGGGCGACTTTGGGGCTTCCACCTCAGGCGGGAGCAGCCCCAGGATCACCCCTGCCATTGAGCGTTCTTATTTCAAAGGTTTTTTGTGTATTGATCAATAAGCAATTAGGATTTTCCTATTACAGTAAATGCACAATCTTTAAAGCAAACACAGATACCTATATCAGTGTAAAAAAAAAGGCAAACACAATGTAAAAAAAAAGATTAAAGACTTGAAAGTTGTACCATACATCCAAATCCATCCAAATCCTTATAGCAGGTGCATGGCAACAAAGTCTGTGTTAATTCAGCACACTGACAGAAAAAAGTCATTACATTAGGATAAACTGAAGATTCACGCAAGGACTAACATAAGCAAATATAAGTTATATTTTAACAACTATACAAACTGGTTATGGGTGTTTATTATTTATATCCTGCTTAGCCATCTTCTGTATCTGAGTTTTGATGGGTCTATAACAAAACTTGGGCAGAGCCACTGTCTATTGGTCTGTATGGGATTTTTGTGGTATGTTCATGAAATGGGAACCTTCATTTTTCATGTCCCTAAAAATCTCATACAAGTAAACAATGGCTTTATTTCACCTCTGGCAGTCTATGGGGAGCTCTATTTACCCTTTGATAGAGATGCCCCTTTGACTTTTCATCCCGTTATTAGGGATTATTATAGTTCATAGAAAGGCAATGGATTTCTTGGTGCACCTTAGGGCAGGAATAAGATATAATTTGGAAGGGATTTTCTACCTATCTAAGGCAACTTAAATGGTTTCATTTGCTCCTTATATAAGATGAGAATAATTAGAAAATAAGTAAATACCTAGCTATTACTTTTTTTTATATAATAGCTATGTAATCGACAGCTTCCTAATTGACATATCCGCACAAATAGGGATAATTAGGACAAACCTTTTTGTGGTCAATAATATTTCTTGGTCAATGGTTCTCTGTTATAATAATCACCATTATGAAGTTCTCATTAAACCAAAAAGACATTATCTGGGGGGCTAATGCAAGTTGCTAGGCAATACATAGCATGCAGATGTCTGATATGACTAATCTGGGTGCAGTTTAGAGTAGGAATTATGCATGTTAGTAATGCATGTCCTTAAAACATCCAAGGGTTCATTTATGAATGTAAGTACAAAGTGTTAGATTCACTGTCAAATTAATCATGCATTTATGCTATTCACAAAGCCAGCAACAGTGCACCACTTCAGCTTACTCAACTGTGCACAACTGCTCGAATGAATGCTGGGGAACCCTGAAATGACATCTTGAACAAGACAGTAACTGTAGGCTTCCTCCTGTACGTGTGGGTGGAGAGAGATGGCTGTGATAGTGCAGGTGAAAGTGTTATCTGTAAGGACAGTAGGTGATGGTCAGATAGGGGATAAGGAGAGTTAGTAAGGTTGGATTGGTGGCACGAGTGGCATCAAGAGCATGACCCTCAATGTGGGTTGGTGAGTCGGTCCACTGAGAAGGACCAAATTAATTTGTTAGAGAGCAGGTGTCTCGCTGGAGAGAAAGTATGGAAGCCTAGCAGCAAAGTGATCCAAAAAAGAAGAGTAGTCACCAGGGGGGCGATATAGGACAGCGACACACAGAGAGATTGGAGAAAACAAACGTATGCTGTGAACTTCAAAAGAAGTGAAGTTGGTGTGGTCTAGCTGTGTGACTAAGTGCAAAGCCTCCATAGGAGAGGCAGCAGGTGAAACAGTGTCGGTGGGAGCTGGAAATTGCACATCAATTTGCATATGGAAATTTAAAGGTGGCATTCTTAAGCTGGCTATACATTTAAAGATCTGAGCTCACCAAACAAGTAGATCTTTCCCGAATATGCTCACATTGATCCTGGATCAACAATAGTGTTTAGCCGCACACCACTTACTTGCTTGCTGGGTGCATCCGTATCCCTGGCAGCCTCCAAGCCAAATATTATACAGATATGTGAAGTGGGAAGGAGCACACCAAAAATGTCCAGGCAATGCCTTAATTCATATGCAGATTTATTGAGTGCACAAGCTTTCGGGGTCAGAACCCCTTCCTCAGGTGCAATGAGGAAGGGGTTCTGACCCCGAAAAGCTTGTGCACTCAATAAATCTGCATATGAATTAAGGCATTGCCTGGACATTTTTGGTGTGCTCCTTCCCACTTCACATATCTGCACATTGATCCTGGGCCATACAGTTGGATCACGACAGTAATTGCAGGCCAATCCATGGAATTTTAAACCTGCCTGATCAATATCTGGCTGATTTTTGGACTGATACCGGTGGGGAAGTCCCATGGAAGGCCCCATAAACAGGCCAATAAGCTGTTGGCAGCAATTATAAAATCTGCAGCTTTTGTTGGCTTTTATTGTATGGACACCTTTAGAGCAACAAAGGATACAAAATTACAATAGTTCATCCAGTTTGCACTGTGAAACCAATGCTTCTACGGCAATTGTAGCACCACAGCTCTTTAGGGAATTGTTAATCAACAACAGTAAAATACACAGGGCAGAACTCAAATCTAAGGTTACCAAAATCACCTGCTTCTAATGAAGAGCTGCTGAACTGTAATGAATGCATACAGATTGCATTTACAGCAAAATATAACTAGAGCCATCCTTTGATTTTCTATAAGTGCCCCCCGATTTTTCACCTGATCTTTCCCTCCAGCTGGAGATGATTTATAGGAATAGTTGGATTCTGTGACTCGGGGTTCTTTTAGTTAACATCCATCTGAAATATGTCTCATCTCCACTCTGCCTGCACGCGTCTCAGCACAAGCCTGTATCCCACTGTTTTTTCACAGCATGAGCAACTGAAAATGGAATTGAGACAACTGTTATAGCACTAGAGCTCGGTGGTCACAGTGTGTAATTATGCATGTCTGAATTGTCAGCACTTGAAACAAGATTTCTTCAATTAAACTATGTGTCTTATCAAACTCACCACTCACTGTTTCTAGCTGAGGAATGTTATGAAGGGACCCTTAGCACCCAGAATGGTAAAATAATATAAAGCCTAGAGCCACCAAATATTGGTTATGGAATCGTGGAGTTATATAAAATTTGAAATATTAATGAAAATGTTGCTTATCAGTGGGCTTACTTCACACTATTAAACATTCACTAATATATATAGACTGAAAACTGTACCCCCAAAGTGAATACTTAAGCAACAAATAGTTTACACGTACATCTTATTATGTGGCATATTGAGACATTTTTGAAATATATATATATATATATATATATATATATATATATATATATATATATATATATATATATAAATATATATATATGGGGGGCGTGGCTAGCTACCAAGCAGCGTGGACGCAGCTTTTCGGCGCTCCCAGGGTCCTCTTCATAAAAGTTACTTTCCCCCGAGAGTACAGTCCTTGCGGATTGGCAGCGGTCCCCTGCAGCTCTAAAGGGGCATCCGCTCCCATCTGAGCCTGAAACCGCCGCTCTAACAGCTACCGGACAGAGTGCGGCCTAGTGGCGCGCCCAAAGCCGCGGCCTCGAGTAAGGCTTTGATCCGGACGCGCATGGCCCGGAACTTCAACTCCGCCGAATGAGGCCAGGTTAGCAGTGTGTGGCCCAGGTGAAGGAGGAAAGGTGGGGTGAATGCCTGACAGACCCTGGGGGCGCCCCTTGTGAATATTTTTGGCTAAGTCCCTGTTTCCACCACCTATGACCTGAAAAGCAGGAGGCAGTGAGGCCTGTTGCTACCTGTGATAGTGTGATAGTAACTCTGCCTGCAGCCCCACCTGAACTGGCCCCAGGGGGAAGCAACCAGCGTGCTCCACGCACAGAGACTATATTGTTACAAGGAGGGGCTGACTTTATAATTAAATGGTGGGTATCCATCTGGGAACTCTCAGATACCCCTGTGCATAGCAACATACCACTTCCAGCCCAGCATCTTGCAATTGACTGCCCTCACAGGTTCTACACTAAGTCCCCTGACTAGGGCAATTACCCACAGATCACTACAGCACCTACAACACCGATCTGTCCGGTGGGACAGGAAATACATGGCTGCTACTGTAATGTAAAGGGCTCAGACGAGAGCTCCGTGTACCGCAACCTACCACTACTTATTGAGATCCTAATCTAGCACTAAGTGCAGTATCTACTATAACAACACTGTTCTCATGATGGGAGGCAGCAAGACACAAAAACCGAAGTCTGATGCAGCATCCAAACTTGAGCAGTTTGCCCGGCAGCCCCCTCAAAATGGCTCCCAACCTAAGGAGACCCAAACAGCGGCTACGAGCTCCCCACCACCGCAACCAGAAGCGGCGACACAGCTGCTACTAGACGCAATTACGGATTGCAGGACCTCGCTCTCCACTAAAATAGAGGAGGTTAAAATTGACCTCTCACTGCTTCGAGCTGATCTCCAGAATATGCGTGAGAGAGTGTGTGAGACAGAAAATAGAATCTCAAACCTTGAAGACACCTGCGCGCCACTTCCTTCAGCAATAGCACGCATGGAAGTCAAACTCAAAGCCTGCACTGACAAGTTGGATGACTATGAGAACCGTCAGAGGCGTAACAATGTGCGGCTTGTGGGGCTCCCAGAAAGGATAGAGGGGACTGACCCAGTGTCCTTTGCAGAAAAGTGGCTGAGAGACTCTGTCCCCGCAGCTGCCCTCTCCTCATTTTATGCGGTTGAGCGAGCCCACCGGGTACCAGGTAGGAGCCCCCTGCCAGGAGCACCACCTAGACCCTTCCTTATTAGACTGCTGAACTTCAGGGACCGCGACGCCATATTGCAGGCAACCAGACAAAGTCCAGATATCATGGTAGAGGGGAAAAAGGTATCCATCTATCCTGATTATTCTGCTGAACTCCAACGTCAAAGGAGCACCTTTACGGCAGTCAAGCGTCGACTGAGGGAAGCTAATTTGAAATATGCTATGTTATACCCTGCTAAATTGAGAGTTCAAACCGGAGATAGAGCCAACTTCTTTACCTCGGCCCAAGAGGCAAGCGCTTGGCTGGATATGCATGGCAATTCGTCTCCTAGAGCCAGCCCTCGTCGCCCCAACTGAGCAGATGACAAATGCAGCAGCTGCAGCAGGTGAGACCATTTCTATTTATAATTCCCTGACTGGATGTGGCCTTCCAGTATAGACAAAGCCATAAGCCACGATCCTGACGATACAGTGAGGGCGAAGTTACCTATGTGCCTACACTGCCCAGAGGAACATAGTCTTGTTGTTTACTCTCTCACCTCTGAGTACAATAGACCTGGAACTTCGAAACCCTCGAATATGGCTTGCTTACTACAGACTGTCCTTGTTTATACGTCTGAGCTCTCAGAACTACTCCGGATACATTGCCAGTTCAATGCTCACCTTGCTCATTGACTATGCCCACATTTGGAAGGCAGTCAGCTCATGCTACTGAGTTATATCGGACCTCTCCCCTCTGCCTTGCTGTTGGGGGAAACCTACACGTTGAGATCTACGCAGTCCGGGTGTTATTGCCCGATATACGTGCTGGTTGTTTTGCACCACTACCTACTATCCTTGGTTTTTTCAGTCTGGCCTGCTGCAGCAAGAGAAGTTAGGATCTGCCTGATATCCCTATTCTAATTTAGGTAACACGGAGACTCAGACTCTGCCCCTGTTTCATTTATTTTAAGAGTTATTACCGGGTGCTACCCACTCCCCTGTTGGGATTGCTCGATTTACGGAAAAATGTATCTCCAGGTTGGGAGGAGGATACCGGGTGGGGGGTTTATTGTATTGGGATGTTTTGTTTCTCTATGTCTTTTCTACTTCTTTTCTCTTTCTTCTCTGCCTGCTTCTATGAGGGGAGGTTTAAGGAGTAATACTAATTGGTGGTTGGCCGAGACATCGCTGTTGACAGCTTTAGATACCTCACGAAAGTCGCACCGCAGTCTGATATTACCCACTAAGGTCATCACAGGTCCATTGGAGTCACTATGGCCCCGCTGGCTTGTAATTTGTTTTATGCATGATTATGGCGCCACATAATTTTAAATTATTATCCTGGAATGTGCGTGGCATTAACGACAAAATTAAAAGAGCGGTGATACTGGACACGGCTAAGAAGTCCGGGGCGGATCTTATATTGCTCCAGGAGACTCATCTCGTTGGGCAGAGAGTCCGCGCGCTCAGGCGAAACTGGGTCTCGGTGGCATATCATGCAGATTTCTCAACATACTCCAGGGGAGTTGCTATCCTTGTCAGGAAGTCATTAAACTTTCATTTTCACGCAATCACTTCGGATAAGGGAGGCAGGTATTTAATCTTAAAAGCCCAAATTGCTGGCACCACTTATATAATAGTTAATGTATATTTACCTCCTCCCGCTGATATTCAAATATTGAATGACATTTTACAAAAGGTGGCTACAATGGGCAACCATCGTATGCTGTGGGCGGGTGACTTTAATCTGGTCCCAGACCCAGCCCTAGATAGATTACACCCCTCTACCCATGATACGAGAAATTTTGCCCGCTGGGTGGAAACCACAGGCCTTCTGGATGTTTGGAGATGGCGACACCCTCAGCTTAAGCAATATTCGTGTTACTCTGTAGCCTCTGCGGCGATGTCTCGTATTGATTTATGCCTAGGTACGATTGAAATTTTACCGTATGTTGACTCCATAGAATACTTGACAAGGCTGTGTTCAGATCATGCACCCCTCTTACTATCTCTGGGTGGAACCACTCAAGGACGAGGTGATAATTGGCGATTACCCCCCAAATGGATAGCTAACCCTTCAGTTAGTGAACACCTCCTCCCTTTGCTGACACAATATTGGGAAATCAACCAAGACTCTGCAGCAGACCATATTGTATGGGATGCTGGTAAGGCTTATATAAGGGGTGCATATATCTCCCTTATTACATCAACCCGCAGGGAAGGAGAGCAAGCCCTATCTCTTGCCAAAACTAACCTAGCTAGAGCAGAATCAGACTTGACACAAAATGAATCTACCGAAACTAAACAGGCTATGCAAGTAGCTCAGAGAGATTTGGACTTACTTCTCGTAGAGAAATACTCACAACAGGAGCTTTATAGAGCGGCTACCTGGTATGAGAAGGGAGACAAGAATGGGAAACTACTGGCTATACTGGCTAGGGGGAATGTGCCTAAGACTATGATACAGGCCATTGCTAGTGGAAATGACCTAATCACAGACATAGCACCAATGATACAACAATTTGAGATGTATTTTCAATCCACATATCATTCTCCACCTGATACTTCCCCAGATAGCCTTGCGGAGTTTCTAAATACTATAGATTTCCCAGAGGTTTCTCCAGATTTAGCCATGCAATTAGACCAAGACATTACTCTGGAGGAGGTTAAGGATGCAATTACTGGGTTCCCTGTGGGTAAGACTCCTGGACCGGACGGGATCCCCATAGAATGGTATAAGAAATATGTGGACATTCTAGCCCCTAAACTCCTAGCTCTCTTTAATGGAATTACTTCTACGGGGGCTCTGCCCGATTCATGCTCTGATGCTTACATCACTCTAATACATAAGGAAGGCAAACCCCCTGATAGATGTGACTCATATAGGCCTATATCCCTCCTTAATTGTGACATTAAGATATTTGCTAAGATCATAGCTAATAGACTCAAACTGGTTGCACCTACACTCATACATCCGGACCAGACAGGCTTTATGCCCTCAAAGGCCACTGATATCAATGTGAGACGCCTTTTCACTAACCTGGCGGTCCACCATGATAATGTGGGTAATAGAATTGTAGTGTCCCTTGACACGGCTAAGGCCTTTGACACGGTGCAGTGGCAGTATTTGTGGGAGGTATTGGCACGCTATAAGTTGGGCCCGACTCTCCGGAAATGGATTCAGACATTATATGCGCATCCGAGAGCTAGGATTCGGGTCAATGGGCAATTATCGGGAAATATATCTTTGGGAAGGGGCACTCGACAGGGTTGCCCTCTCTCACCATTGCTTTTTGCCCTAGCCATAGAACCCCTGGCCATCAGAATACGGGCTAATGAAGGAATACAGGGCTTACATATAGGAAACCTGTGTGAAAAAATATCACTTTATGCGGATGATATGCTGATATATTTGGCTAACTCTGGTGCAGCACTAGATACTCTCCTGACATCTGTCTCTGAGTTTGGCCAATTCTCAGGTCTGAAAATCAATCTTGATAAGTCGGTGGTGTTTCCCATAGATCCCCTTCCTCAAGACTCTCCGAACCCCTTGCTCCAGCTCAAGGTAGCAGACTCGTTTAAGTACTTGGGTATAGTGATCCATAAAGATCTTAACAGATTTGAGCAACTCAACCTGGATCCAGTAGTACAGGCTCTGACTAACAAAGTTTCTGTATGGCAAGACCTACCTCTCTCTCTACCAGGCAAAATTAATATGTTCAAAATGGTTTTCCTACCTAAATTTCTATATGTTTTCCATAATTCTCCCATAAACCCTCGAGCCCAATGGTTTGCCAGAATAGACAAAATAATTCGAAGCTTTCTTTGGGCAGGAGAGCACCCACAATTGAGCTTTAGGGTGCTACAGGCGCCAGTTACTGGAGGAGGCCTAGCACTGCCTAATCTCAAACTTTATTTCCTTGCGGCCCAGTTGGTATATGCCCACTGGTGGTTTGTCCCTGATTTGAGCAACTCGGCAGTGGTCCTAGAAGCCGCAGTAATTGGTTCCTTTGAGGCCCTTGCCAAACTCCCTTACAGGGGTGTCTCCCCCTATCACGTTACCACTGCTTCTATGCGCACGGTGGTACAGGTATTTCAGAAGTCTCAAAAACTAGCCAGGGGAACCTCTACAGCCTGGTCCCCCTATACACCATTGTGGGGCAATACCTACCTACCTCATTTTCACTCACTCCCTGACATTGCACGTTGGGCGCAGCTGGGAATAAAAACGCTTGGTGATATAACCTCTGGGGGTGAATGCAAAACATATGCTACACTACAACAGGAAGTACACCCTCACCCAGATATACTGTTTCGCTATTTGCAATTAAGACATGCTTTCAGTGTACAATTTCCAGTGAGACCTGTAAATTTAGAGATGACAACCTTAGAGACATATTTACATAGAGTGGACCTAACGAAACCCCTATCCTGGCTATATACTATCCTATCTACCGCTGGCCCCTCCCCCCTTGAGAGGATTAAGGGCAAATGGCAAAGTGATATTCCTGACTTAGATGACGAGAAATGGAAGGACGCTCTCAAGTTAGTCACTGAGCTATCTATCTCTATGAGGGACAGGTTTATACAAATAAAATTCTTGAATAGAGTCTATTTAACTCCCTACCGACTGGCTAAAATTTATGAAAATGTTTCAGACATATGTCCCAAGTGCAGAGTGGAACCGGGTACCTTGTTTCATGTGTTCTGGACCTGTCCGGTGATCCAGGGATTTTGGAGTGTTGTACTTCAATTCTTGAATGAAAAACTTGCACTGCCAAGTATTCGTTCACCAGAAAATTGTCTATTGGGGATAACAGGTGACCTCCAGCTACGCTCCTACTCTAGACTTTGTTACCTACAGCTCTTGTATTTTGCCAAGAAAGCCTTATTAATGCATTGGAAGTCGCTTAACCCTCCTACACTACAATATTGGCAAAAGCTGGTAAATGATTCTCTCTCAAATCAGAAACTGACCTATCTGTCAAGGGGCTGCCCTGAAAAATTTGATGCTGTCTGGGGTACCTGGTTGAAAGTACAAACAGGTTAACTGCAAATATTCTGACTGCGTATGCCAGTCTGTCCCTTGCCTCCCCTCCCTCTCCCTCCACTACTTCTTTTTCTACTATCTATTTCTTCTCTCTCTACTTCTACTTTTCGTATTGTGTATGTTGAATTTTTGAAAATTTAAAATAAAAACTTTTAAAAAAAAAAAAAATATATATATATATATATATATATATATATATATATATATATATATAAATTTAGTCATTTTACATCTTTTCCCTTGAGCCACCATTTTGTGATGGTCTGTGTGCTGCCTCAGAGCTCACCTGACCAGAAATACTGCAGCTGTTACAGGAAGTAGTGTAGGAGTAAAAGACAGAACCTTATCCATTCATAGGCTCATGTGACCTAGCATATTTGGTTTGTGTGCAGTGTGAATTGTAGGTTCACAGGGGAGGCCCTTAGTTCTTAAAATGGCAATTTTCTAAAATGTATTTCATTTCATAGTTTGATAAAATGTCAGCTATGGCTCAGTGCATAAAGTCACTACTGACACGTTTCATGCCCCATGGCACTTCCTCAGAGTATTGCTCGGAGAATGCCACAGATAATACTTGTATTTCAGCCCAGGCACTTAGTATAGGTATGAGACCTATTATTCAGAATGCTCGGGACCTAGGATTTTCCATATAACAAATCTTTCCATAATTTGGATCTTCAAACCTTTAGTATGCTTTAAACTCATTGAAACATTAAACAAACCCAATAGGCTGCTTTTTTACTATTTTATTATTACAGAGAAAAACATGTTTTAGACTATATAGATAAAATGGAGTCTATGGGGCAAATTTACTAAAGGGTGAAGTGGCCGTCGCTAGCGAAAGAGCTCAGCGCTAGTGAAGTTTGGCACCCTTCCACCAGGCTAATTCTCGCTCAGGTGAACAATCATTATTCCGCAAATTCATCAAAGTGGGAAGTTTACAATATGTTACCCTTTTCGGCAGAGTCTGTTTCGCCGGGTTATACATATATATATATATATATAAGATATATACATATATATATAAGATGAAGCCGCATCCTCAATATTATGTCAGTGACATCATATCCTGTATTTTTTCTAAATTTGAGGGTCATGCCTCACGCTGACGAAGTCTTGTGGCGACACCTCGCCAGTGTTTGTCTGCCAAGACATATTTGCGTATGCACTGCAAAGTAACGTCTGACAAAGTGTCGCGAAGTGTGGCAGAGAGTTCAGAGGTGAAAATTTGACCTTTAGTAATTTTCCTCCTATGGGAGAAGGCCTTTCCATAATTTGGAGCTTTCTGGATAACAGGTTTCCAGATAACAGATCCCATACCTGTATAGGAACAAAGTACCAAAACAATAATCAGGGTTTTGCCCTGATAGAATCCATCTGTGTGTATTATTGTGACAATGCTCCCAGTCAATGAATTAGATGGCGTATAGGTTTTGAAACCTTTTGCCAGTTATTATAATGATAGATGAAAAGATGAGGGGCTGTACAGCATCATAAATAAAAATATTAATTCAAGGGGCAAGTCAGTTCTGCCAAAATTTCCTTAAGGAAAAGCTTTGTAAAAAGCCACAAAGATAATCGCTGTATTTTCCGATAGCATCTATAAGCAGCTACTTACAGATACACCAGATGGGGAGGTACGCAGTCACCGAAAATCAGTACAAAACTTGATACGCACGCCATTTTTTATGTGCCAATGCTTGTCGTTGTACAGCAAATTTTTTAGTCTCCATTTTTTTACACAGCATATTAAATAGGCCTCTTAGAGCAGGGGAACCGCACTGAATAACTGCAGTGGAACTAGTAGGCGCATAGTGAATCCAGATGATGGGGATGGGACCAATGGTGCTAGGTTTGGAAGCTCCTGATGCTGACAAGGTGACATCTGCACTCCTTTTACACTGGAGATAAAGGAAAAGATTAATACAATAAAAAATTTCGCTAAAATAAATGTTATTAATTATAGATATTTATCAGCACATGATAAATGCCCTTTAAATTCATCTTTCTTTGGCTTATGACCAATAGAATATTATCATTTTCTGTTTGACAACCTTTTCCAGAGCTACATAAGGCATAACCAAGCATTCCAGACCATCTACTTTGACAAGCCTATAGCTGACAATGAACGATGGGGGTTGTTACCTGGAAGTCCAGAAAGCAACCATTGCAGCAAACCGAAGCAACATGGGAGCCTAAACTCTTAATTATTTCCATGTCAGAGTTTATTAATGGAAATGTTTCCAGTATTTTCTCCTGGAATATAATTACTGTCAGAACGTAATTCAGCACAAAGCCCAGCTCATTCTAATCAATGAATCAATGCAATTCTTACAACATATACCTGTTAATAAATGAATAACAGCCCAAAGGAAATCAAGGCAGAAAGTCCCTTTCCCACAGTATTGCTTTTATCAGCAATGTCTTCTCCCAAAGGAGACAGCCCTTAAACATTTTCCCCTCCCAGCTCTTGTCTTGGAGCGATTACTTTTTCTTCTGTGGATTGACACAAGAGCCGGTACCTGTGAGCAGACTGCATGGTGACCTTAGTACCTTATACTCTCACAGTTCATTCCAATTTATAATGTCAGGAATGAAGGAGAGAGATAGAGGCAGGAAACGTGATCCAAGGCTAGAAAGAAATATTGAGAAAATAGGAAATGAATATAATCATGGTCATATTCACCTTTTACAGAGATGATGTGCACTGTTCACAAAAGCAGTAATTATTGCCATTCAATAGCATAACAGTTGCCAATTAAAATGCTCCTCCACTGAAATATTCTTACTACAGTATAATATTATACCAAGACTAGTAACCCTAGCAACTAATCAATTACTGGTTAACATTTGCTTTTTTTGCAATGGGTTTTAAGCAGTGTCGGACTGGCCCGGCGGGAAACCGGGAAAAAAACCCAGTGGGCCCAACCTTAATGGGCCCCTGCCGGGCCAGTCCACGCTCCCAATCAGTTTGTTCATAAAAAAAAAATTTCTTTAGGTCCCACGCAGCACCAACTGCGCATGCGCGCAGCACCATTCATGCAGGAGCGGCACCTTTCAAGCAGGAGAGCCGAGCAGCGCCCTCACGCAGGTGCATCATGGTAGGGGGTCGGGGGGGTCAGAGGGGGCCCTGGACAGTAGTCCTGGTGGAATAAAAATCTTTCATTCATACGAAGAAAACACCAGCGCTACAAGCTCAGGTGTAGACACCAAAGAAATCAGAAAAATAAAATATAGTGTAGTATTTTATAAAAAAGTTTACATCTCTTTGTGCATTTACTATGTGGTGTGGTTTGATTACTTCCACCGGGGGTTTAGTTACCCTTTAACTGTGAAATTTTAGCAATATACATGGCCACCTCCTGTGTGTAAGTAATGGATACTTATAAACGTTTACTTGTACCACTAGCATAAAATGTAGTTGCTCCTCAAATACAGGACGTCATTCAGTTTCTAGGAAGGATATGCTAAAATCGCGTAAAAACTTCTTTTCTTCGTACGAATGAAAGATTTTTATTGTGACTAATCTGAAGGAGAACAGATTTTAATACCGGCAAAGGGAGTGAACTGCAGAACCTCTGGACTTCATTTTTTGCAGTAGTCCCGGTGGGCCCCGGTTATGAGTATAAGTGTAACAATGGCAAGTTTCATTACCCCACAGGTCAGAATTAAGGGGTAACAAGAAAAGGAAGACAGTGATCAGACAATCTGACAACAATGGAGGATTATGCAAGACTGAAATTGCACACTGAGTAAAGGCAGCCTAAATGCTAAAAAACTGATTTGATGTGCCAAGTGCAACTCAGGATGCAATTTCCCATGTTTTTTACCCATAATGTTGCACTTTCCTCTCAATCCCAGCATAATGACAATGGCAGACAGATTTGTACACCTGCAACTGTAAACATGCTTTTGACAATGTAAGGCTATAGTAAAAGGAAGCGGCTTTAACCCAATAATGCTCCGCATGAGACCTATATTCCTCAGGGGTTGAGCCCTTGCAACAGTGTGGAAGTAGTGTGGTAGTAGTGTGCAAATATAACGGTATGTGATGCACAATAATTGCAACTTAACCATAGAACTGATTTATTAAATAACAGGATGATCCACAAAAGAGTTCAGTCAGAGATAAGCAGGAACATGTAACATCAGTAGATAGACATATACTCACAAGTACCACTGGTCAGTGTAGACCCCAGACAGAAAAAGAGAATATAGCTTGTATAAAGATACACACAGCTTTCAGCCTTTTCCCTAAGTGGAGTTACAGTAACTCTGACACTTAGTACCAACTTCTGGGCAATTAGTACCCGGCATCCTAATCTCACACAACTCCTCGGTGGAACCTCAGCTGCTCGCCTTTCTATTACTCCTAGAATGACCTATTAAAGTGAGTAGCCTATCACTAGATAGACCTGACCTGTCTAGGTTCCACTTCTCCCTTTCTACCTGGTCAGGTAAGGGGACAGACAAAATGGTCCCTGAGCACGTGTGCTCATCTTATGTATGGTAACACATTGCGTCCTAGTGGCTAAATCTAGGATAATTAGGGGTCAAGCTTTGACCCAGGAAATGGAGTTTAGCGCCTGTATAACTAAAGGGTATGGTTGCCACATTTTGCCCGATCTGACTCCCGACAGGGGGTAGGGACGTGATGTAAGGGAGTATGTAAGGCGGAGTAGTGAAATGTTGGCGGCGGGGCCATGGCAGCAGGGGCGGGGCTATGATGCGTCAATCATATGGAACCTGCCCAGTTTTCCTAATTCAAAAAAATGGGCTGTCTGGGTCAAAACAGGACAAGTGGCAACCCGACTAAAGGCCCCCTAATTGGCCACACTTTAGGGGATTGCACTATAAATGGTGAATACATTTATCAGTTCCCTACAGTAACTTAATTTGGAAATACTCATCTGCTACCTGCTTTCCACACCGGGAAAGCTAGAATTACCACTCCTTTCAAGGAGACAGTAGCTCCAGGGTTCTTCCTGGTTCAAAGGCCCACTTGGTGGCCACAGTAGTGATTGACGGAAATACCCACAAGTGCAGGGAACGTGCTTAGGAGCAAGTATCTTTAAATAATGGCGTCAATATATGCAATGACTGCACCAATTGCAGTCATGGTAGGAAATGACCCTAGACTCACTTTCCTGGGACTGTATTTGCAATGCTGAGGTGCCCTCAAACAGGAGCAGTTGAGATTACAAAATATCCCCTGCAGCTTAGAGGAACACTACAAGTAGAGTTGAATAAATAGGAGAAATTTTTATATTTTTGTACAACCAAATCTCACCATCCGAGTCAGACACAGCAATAGAGACAAATCTTTTATCTTTGTTTGCAGTTGAAGTTCAATTGAATGCCTCATATATTCAAGCATGAAAAATAAGAACAGTAAATTAAACATCAGTCTTGCACAGTTATATAAGGTTTTTGCTGCCCTAACCCTACAAAACCCTCCACTTAAGCTTGATGTGAATAACTTTAACATTTATTGCCTTCAGTCAGATTTTGTGTTTGTGAATTTCTTTGCTTTGTCTACAAGTACAAAGAATACAGTGGTGTTTCTTTGGCAGTAATATCCTCACCCCTCACCACAGGAAGCAACAAACTGTTGGTTTTCAAAGAGTCTCATCTTGAAGGATATCTTCTCCTTGGTTTCACTTATCTGGATTTTTCAACCTCAGAAATAATGACATCTCTGTGGGTCAGTAAAGCATTATTTCTGGCTCTGCTTCAGTTTATGCACTATGTCTAATGGATCAACCTGCATAAAAATAGCAATAAGATAGAAAGCAGAATGCTACAAACTACTGACATTTGTATATGGCTAAAATACACCTTAAAGGAGAACTATATCCTAAAAAATAGAACATGGTTACAAAGGTTATATTTAATACACTAAACTACCCAGAGGTTGAGTAGCTCTTTACCGGTAATGATCCATGTCTTCAAGGTTGTCCACAGCAGCCCATCTTGGATCTTGTGAGGCCATTTTGTGAGTGCCAGTTGCACTACAAGAAATCATCCAAGCCTCCTTTAACCCTGTCCCTGCCAGCCGTTTTGTCCTAGATGCGAACATCTACTGCCAAGCAGTTTTTAGATATTTTGCACTCTTTCACTATAAGGGCCTTTCCTGGGGCGTTCTTTTAGTTTACCCAGGAAAACAATATATTGTTTTTTTCAGGACAACCTGAACTTTCAAAATATGCAAGAATTTTGGTGTAATTCTACTTCTGTAAAAAAATATAGGCTTCTAAGTGTCCAATAAAATGAAAGAAATCATGTTTCACAAAGAACAATCACATATATCAGAAACATCATTTACTTTATGTATGAGAACACAGCTGATTTGGAAAGGTCTATGTCTCTTGAATGCGGCAATACCAAATATATTTAGTTTTATGGATATTTCTCACTTGTTTAGATCAAAATCTACAAGCAGTACACTACCAAATTTCCAAAGCACCGCTCCCCAAACGGCATACTTTTATTTCAAGGCCAAACATTCCACTAATAGTAGGTTTAGTGGAAAAACTACCCATTATTAGAAAGAACAGATTCTGGTGAATCAAAAATGGGTAAACATATCGTTGTACTCCAAACTACCAAGTTGCAATTGTTTCCTAAAGTTATAATGTTTTATAGAAATTGGTGAATTTTTTGAAAAATGACCTCAAAGCTTCCAATCTACAGAATCATATCTCCCACACATCAATAGGTATCAATGTAAAACACAACAACAAATATGAAAGCCTGGGGTCCACTGAACAGTTTGATGCCCAATATGTATAGGTGTACCCAGACATGTGGCATATAGGGGCCCTAAAATGTAGACACCTCCTTTGAGCTATCAGTTCTGTAATTCCAGATACTGCAAAATCAACACATTTACATCGTTTTGGGGGGGTCAAAAGTAGAAAAAAGTAGGTTCACCCCAGAAAACCATTTATTTTCGGAAAGTACACATTCCCACGAATCTAAATTGGGTATGCATGTCTTTGTACTCCAAAGTACCAAGCTGCAAACCATTCCTAAATTTGGTGATTTTGGCGACATTTCCAAAAATCACCTCAAAATTTCTACCCTGCAGCATCGTATTACCCACATACTTTTAGGTATCAAGACAAATCACCCCAAATGTGAAAGCCTAGGGTCCTCTGAACAGTTTTATGCCAAATACTGTATGTATAGGTGTACCCAAGCACGTGGCATATAGGGGCCCCAAAAGGAAGACCCCCCATATAGTCTTTCATTTCAGGTACTGCAAAATCAACACATTTACATCGTTTTGGGGGGGGGGCAAAGGTAGAAAAAAGTACGTTCGCCCCAGAAAACCATATATTTTTGAAAATTACACATTCCCGCAAATCCATATTGGGTATGCATGTCTTTGTACTCCAAAGTACCAAGTCGCAAGCCTTTCCTAAATTTGGCGATAAAAGCAGCGGTTTTTACATTTCTGAAAATCGCCTAAAAATATTGCAATTGGCCGCATTTATCTCACCCAATTTCTTACATACAATTGTAAAACACCATAAATACTGATTCCAAGGGTCTGAACAGTTTTATGTCCAATATGCAATGATATCCCAAGGCAGCTGGCATGTGCGGACCCCAAATGTAAATAGTGCATAAGAGTTTTCTCTGCTGCCGATTTGCCTTCTGCAAACATAGACCCTTGACTTCATATTATGTGCCTCAAGACCCTCCTAACAGCAAAGACCCCCCAAAACCATATGTTTTTGGAAAGTACACATTCTGACGAAACCAACCAAGATAAAGACGTCTTTCTACAGCAAAGTATCAAACTGCAAAGCTTTTCTAAACATAGAGATTCTTACATTTCTGAAAATCGCCTAAAAATGTTGCAGTTTGCCACATTTATCGCACACAATGTTTTACGTACAAAGAAAAATCACCCTAAATATGGACGTCAGAGGTCTACTGAATAGTTTGATGCCCAATATGAATAGATTTACCAAAGTATGTGGTGTGTAAGGCCCCAAATGAAAAACGTGCATATGAATTTTCACGCTGGCCAACTAAGCTGCTGAAAAGAGAACCCCAACTGTGCGTTATGTGCCGTAAGACCCCCAAACTGTAAAAAGACCCCAGAAAACCATATATTTTTGGAAAGCATATATTCTGACGGATCAATCTAAGTAAAATATATCTTTCTATACCAAAGCACCAAACCGTAAAACTATACTAAAGATACATAAGGAACAATAATTGCAATAAAACCACAAAAATTGTGCAAATCAATGAAATAACAAAATAACTGCACCAACAGCGTAATTAGTGGCCGAAATCAATTATACAATAGTCACGCTGCTGAAATAAACAGTTTTTAGGTGTAAAAAAACACAAATTGGTGAAACGAAAAAGTAAAAAAATAAAATGTGTATACATGTGTGTACACTTCCAAGAATTGTGTGACAGTGTATAAGTGTGTATAAGTGTGTATATAAAAGTACGATATGAACAGCACCACAGCAAATCAGGGGCACAGCAATGGGGTCAAATATGGCCCCGTCATACGCAAATATTTTTATGAACTACTTTGAAAAAAATATTATTTACACTAATGATCTGTATTTAAGATACTGCAATAAGTGGATTCGCTATATCGATGATGTATTTGCGTTATGGACGGGGCCACAGGAGACCCTAGAGGCATTTGTTCAGGAAATTAATGGTGCACTCCCCTATATTCGATTTACTTTGAACTATAGTTTCTCCGATATTGCATTTCTGGATACCAGGGTGTATAAACAGGGCGACAGATTGCTAACTGATCTATATATAAAGCCAACCGATCGTAATACACTTTTACACTTTCAGTCATTTCACCCACCCCAATTAAAAAGGGCATTGCCTAAGTCTCAACTAATGAGAGTGAAACGCATAGTCGCCTCGGATGAGGTTGCGGAAGTGAGACTGACAGAAATGTGTGATAAATTTCAGGCAAGGGGTTATCCAGAAGGTCTGCTACATAGGCAGAGTAATGAATTGAGAACAAAAGAGAGAACAATGTTATTGGAGAAAAAAGAGAAAAAAACTGGTGAACATGTCACTTTTGTCACTCAATATAATGTTTTAAGTAAACACATTACAAAAATATTGAAATCTCATTGGGCTCTGGTAAAAGACAATTTACCGAATATCAAAGCATTTGAAAGACCTCCCATGATTGCCTATAAAAAAGGAAAAACTATTGGTTCGACCTTAGTGAAGACAGATATAGGGGCAAATAGTGTAAGGTTGAAAGAAAAAGGTAAAAATGGTACTTTTCCTTGTTTAAACTGCAACTGCTGCTCCAATATCCAACAGGGTGAATTTCTATATCATCCCAGAAAAGGGACACCCATACGGATCTTCGGACGGTTCTCATGTATTTCCTCCTATGCTGTGTATGTCATCAAATGCCCTTGTGGCTTAGCATATGTGGGACAGACTTCGAGAACCGTCCGAGAACGCATCCGTGAACATAAGTCAGCTATTAAAACTGGTAAGAAGGAGCAAGCAGTTGCAGGACATTTTATTGAAGCAGGACATAGTGTCAACCAGTTAAGGTTCCAGGTGATTGAAGTGGTTACCCCAAAACGTCGAGGGGGTAATAGAATCAAAACACTTCTATACCGAGAGGCCTTCTGGATCAGGAGACATTAGTTCCATTGGGTTTGAATAAAGAGTATGATCTCAAACCGATTTTTAGATAAAATTATTTTAAGATAAAAGTATTTCTCTTTTTATATAAAAAAATTTTTCTCTTATATACTGTTTTTATCTCGGTCTTTTGCAGGTTTTCTGCAGTACTATTACAAATGAACTTTGTTCACCTACACTTGTTGCACTGCTCACCGGATGGATACTTTTTATGTAATGTTATTTTTTCTATTGAATGTAACAATGTGTTTCACATGATTGTTATTTGTTACTAATTGTCCACTAGATGGCACTAAATGTTTAAATACTGGTGTAATGGTTGTCAGTTTAGCTTGAAAAAGGGCCAAATGAGGCCTGAAACGTTGCGGTAATGCCCGTCACTTGAGCAATAAAGGCATTTTAACTTCAATAATAACTGTGGTGCTGTTCATATCGTACTTTGACTGCATTTGCTGGTGGAAAGTGGCCACTTGCACCCATCCAAAGAAAGTAAGAAGATTTAACAAGGTTGTGCTGACTATTTTTGTCTGCATAAGTGTGTATATAAGTCCATATAAGTGTAAGTGTAAGGAGGAGGAAGCAGTGCAGCAAGGCCTCTTTTAGGTCGGCCCTGCGACAATCCTGTCGCAGGACCAACATGACAGCCCCCCAGCCTCGTTGCCCAGGGGGCTGTCAATGCTGATAAACCTCTGCAGAGGCGGCTAAAGCCGCTGATGCAGAGTACAGCATGTTAAACTGCAAGCACGTACAAGGTACGTGCTTGGCAGTTAAAGCCCTTGCCTGCCAGAACGTACGGTGTACGTGCTTGGCAGGCAAAGGGTTAAAGGTATTAACAGAATCAGCCATCACAACATTAACCGGCAGTACATTCCACAACCTCACTGTCCTCACTCTGAAGAACCACCTACACTGCATCAAATTAAAGTTATTTTCCTCTAATGTGAAGGGGTGGCCTCTGGTACATATTCATTTTTATGTGAAGAAAAGGTCCCCTGCTATCTGCATCTATAATGCCCTCTAATGTATTTCTAAAGGGTAATCACATCCTCTCACAAGTGCCTTCATTATCTATATTTTTATTGGGAGGAAGAAAACTTCCAAAAATATAATAATCGTTAATTACATGTCTGACCAACTTTATACAATCCTGGGTCATTAATAAATAATTAATATTATTCCTGACTTCAAGCCAATCCCCATCAAAGCTACAAGAGTTTCAAAAAGCTAAAGTTAAGGGCCAGAGACAGAGGACACCCTTATCTTCTTTACTTCTGAAGGACAAAAACTGGATACTTCTAGGCTGACTAGAACCTTGCTACTAGGACTTTAACAGTACACTGGCCTGTGGCTTTGTACAGTGTTTTTGAGCCATTTTTTTAGATTATTAATATTTTGTTGTTGGTAATTTATATTTAGTTGAGTTTTAACAGATACTAGAACATCTGGGTTTGAGGATAACCTTAACAGGCATATAATTCTGTAACATACCCTGGTGGGTTAGTGGGCTGGTGGGGAC
This sequence comes from Xenopus laevis, assembly GCF_017654675.1. Classification (NCBI taxonomy): domain Eukaryota; kingdom Metazoa; phylum Chordata; class Amphibia; order Anura; family Pipidae; genus Xenopus; species Xenopus laevis. Next base: position 120,700,659 of record NC_054380.1, on the reverse strand, counting down.
ACCCACCACGTGGTCCTTCTTCCTATTTCGCCGGTAAACACTAGGGGACGCAGAGTGGCACGAAATTCAAATATTTAAAGGGCTTTGAGCTTAAATTCATTGCCCGTTGTTAGGTCTAACTTTTTAGTATCCTGGTGCGATTTTTGTCTTGTTTGATTCCTGTTTTGACCTTTGCATTCCAGACTATTTTGAACAAATCTGACCCTTGCCTACCTGACTATTCTGATTCTACAGGTATTGACCCTTGCCTGCCTGACCCAAGCCTGTCTGACCTTGCTTGAACTCCGCCTGAACCGACCACTGCCTGTTTGACCCTGCTTGAACTCTACCGACCCCGGCCTGCCTGACTATGGTTTTTGTCTATTCCCTGAACGTCTGCCTTCCGTCCAAAACCTTGGGAACGACCATGCCCCTTTGCCTGTCCATAACTCTTGTTTTGCTCCTCTCTTATTAAGACCTGGCAGCATCTGATTAGCTGAGGGCTCCTCCCGAGGCCAAAGGTGGATGCTACAGGCTGAAGCAGAGCCATGACCAGGGAGCTTGCCACTTGTTCTGGATTTAGGGAGACAATTGTGACAGTATACATGTGTATAACCTTTTGAACACTGAAGATTTTGAAATAATGACTCTATTAACTGTCATTGGTAGAAAGAGCCTATTCACTTAACTAAATGTCAACATGCTCTAACACTTATTTAGTAGAAAATGTATTTACCCCTATAGACAAGTGTCACGTGGTTGGCAGATGCTGGAGGTGGACATGGAGCCTATACCAGGCAATAAAAGTGCAGGCAATGGTTGAACAGACTAGACTGTTTGAAAATGTCTATTACGTGGCCTTTGTACTTATTTCATTTGGTCCCATAACTTTGGGAAGCAAAATGTTAAATCATTTAGCCTTCAAGTAGTGCACCAACTCATATTGCTACTAATTAGAAAACGATAGAAGGATGTTGTGGCCCTGGGCATATTCTGTGATGATCTGTTTGGCAAAGCTGCAAAATAAATGCTCTGAGGTCCTGAGACACATTCGCAAAATGGCATCACCTGCATAATAACCCTTACAGTATGTTCAAAACCAAGACTGCAAGCGATTATTTTGTTCTTGTTGGGTGCATTACTCATTATAATCAAAACAGAAGGTAAATTGGAAAGGTCATCTACATGTTTTATTTGATTTCCTAAAACATTTATTTAATTTGTGAATCTGGGCTCATCTTTTATCTGTAAATGTTTTATGCAATTAATTAAATCCCCGATGCTAAACACTGAATATCAGATGGGCCTTGTATGAAAATCTTTCCATATGTGTCACAGGAGATTGGTGCTATAGCAGGCCTTGCACATGCTGATTCATCAGTGTTGGGTTTCGGGGGAAATATAAATATTCAGGGATTTTTTTTCCCAACTGTTTCTGCTTGTAGGCATATCAATCAGGAGTTGCAAATTGAAAGTCCCCTGAAATAGTCATTAGCACATGACTATTATTTGAAATATACTTACAGCATGGAATTCACAATGAGGGCTATTCTGTGTTACAAACATTTTCTTCTCTGCCATGCTATGCCCACAAATTACTACATACTGTTAGTGATGGGCGAATTTATTCGCCAGGCGCAAATTCGGGCCGAACTTGTGCGATTCGCCGCCAGCGAATAAATTCGCGAAAGGCCCTTGAAAATTCGTGGCAAAAATTCGCCGGCGTCAAATTTTTTTTCCCGAAAAAACTGACGCCGGCGCCGTTTCGCTAATTTTTTGCCGTTTTGCGAAATTCGCTAATTTTTCGGCGAAGTGAAACGGCGCAAATTCGCCCATCACTACATACTGTTTATTATAGGATATAGGATATAGAAATATGTGTTTGCGTACTATAGCATACTCATGACTTTTAGATGCATGTACATTTTGCAGCACATTAATTCCTAAATATTCTCTATTAATTGCATTTGTCGTAATTTTAACTTAAACAAACAGTAAACTTACATAGTGAATCTGGGTTGAAGAAAGACAAATATTCAATCAAGTTCAACTTTCTAAATGACCCCCAGTGCAATATATATATATATATATATATATATATATATATATATATATATATATATATATATATATATATATATACATTCAAATACAGTATATAAACCATGAGTCTTGGATATTATTCTTGTCCAAGAAGTCAACCAAGCCACTCATAAGGCATTGATAGAATCTGTCATCACAACATCACCCAGCATTCCACAACCTCACTGCCTTCACCGTGATGAACCGCCTATGTTGCTTCAACAGAAAGCTCCATTCCTCAAGTCTTAAAGGAGAACACTAAAAAGTGAATATGACCAAAAATTGCATATTTTATATACTGAACTTATTGCACCAGCCTAAAGTTTCAGCTTGTCAATAGCAGCAATGATCCAGGACTTCAGACTGTCACAGGGGGTCACCATTTTGGAAAGTGTCTGCGATCAAGCAGAAAATAAGGTTGGCCTGTAATATAAGCTGATGCAAAAAGGATGATATTCAATTATCATGCAATTCGCACTGGTTTCTGTGCTACCATGTATTAATTACTAATCAGCCTTATTTTGTGACATTTCTATTCTATATGTACTGTATATTGTGAGTGGGTCCCTAAGCTCAGTAAGTGACATCAGCACAGAGCATGTGCAGTGAATCAGCAGAAAAGAAGATGGGGAGCTACTGGGGCATCTTTGGAGACATAAATGTTTACTAGGGATGTAGCGAACTGCCGATTTGGTGTTCGCGAACGCCGTTCGCGAACACCGGCAAAAAATGCGAACGTTCGCGAACAGTTCGCGAACTTCGAACACCCGCTAAAATCGTTCGATTCGAACGATCGAAGGATTTTCATTCGAATCGAACGATCGAAGCATTCGATCGAATGCTTTTCATTCGATCGAATGCTTACAATCGTTCGAACGAATGGAAATCGTTCGATTTTTAGCGGTCGAAGGAATTCGAATGGTCGAATGGTCGAACGATTTGTATTCGCGAACATTCGGCGGACGCGAACGGTCGAAGTTCGCGCGAACAAGTTCGCCGGCGAACAGTTCGCTACATCCCTAATGTTTACTGCTAAAGGGCTGTGGTTGCCTTGGGCTGGTACAGAAGCCCAAAACATAAAGTACAACATTTCTAGCTACTTCTTTATTTAAGCTTTACTTCTCCTTTAATGGATGGCCTCTGGTGCTTTGATCTTTTCTGTAGGAAAAAAATCCCAATCTATCTGCCTAAAATGTATTCTAATGTACTTCTATATCATAATCATGTCCCCTCCAAAGCATCTTTTCTCAGGAGAAAGCAGCCCCAACCTTGACAGTCTTCTGCAGGGGTCAGCAACCTTTACTATCAAAAGAGCCATTTTGTCCCCTCTTCCACTAGAAAAAAATTAGTCTGGAGCACAAAACATAACCCAGTTTCTAAACTTTTAAAAGTTTTAACCTTTTTTTTAATTGTAACTGTTACAACAACAGAATACAACAAACAAAAGTGCAGTGTGTATGTGTAGGCCTACTTTGAAATAAATGAAATACTGAATAGCCCTATTAAATGCTAGTGTTCTCATCTGTTTAATGTGACTTTTGTTTCTTAAGCTCCATGCTGATCTTCCCTCTCTTGTCTTAAGTTTGTGACCGGGGTAAGGACCATGATGAATCATCTTGCTGTGGCTCGGTCTTGTCTGTCACTCCTTTGACGTCTATACAGCCCTCGCACCTGCCGGAAGCTTCCTGAGTTTTCGACCGCGGTAAGCTAACCGTTAACTTACCACGGTCACACACCCAGAAGCCGCCAGCAGGTGCAAGGGCTGTATAGACGTCACAGGAGTGACAGGCAAAGCCGCAAGGCCGAGCCGCAGGATGAAGAGCCGCATGAGGCTCCGGAGCCGCGGGTTGCCTACCCCTGGTCTACTGTCTCATAGTTCAATTCTTCCATTTCTTGAACTAGATGAGTTGCAAATTTGTTGCACTTTTTCCTGGTCTAATACCTTTCTTAAGGTCTAAGGCCTAAAGCCACACTGCATACTTAAGCTGAGGCCTTACCAGGATCTATAAATGTGGCTTATTGTACACCTAGCTATGACCACACACTATGTTGTCTGGTTAAAAGGATTCTGTCATGGGAAAACATTTTTACAAATTGCTTCCAGCAAAATCTTTCACTGCAATATTTTTTCTTATATTTAATTTTGAAATCTGACATGGGCCTAGATATGCTATTAGTTTCCCAGGTGCTCTGATAAACTTCAGTCACTCTTTACTGCTGTACTTCAAATTGGCTGGATATCACCCCTCCCTTCCCCCAACACCTATCAACAGGACAATCAGAAGGTAACAAGATAACAGCTCCCTGACGCCAGCATTGCTAAAAATGCTCCCATGCCCCAATAATTGGTAGATATGCGAACAGCACTCAATAGTAAAAGTCTGGCTAACCAAAGCCGAGACTCCATTAGGTACATTGAGTAGGAGAAACAATAGCTTATCTAAAAGCAGTTCAGTTGTGAAGTACTGGCTCTTTCTGAAAGCACATGAACAGGCGCAATGACCTGAGATGGCAGCCTACACACCTATATTAAATGAAAAAAAAAAATACATTTATTGGTTCATGAATAAAATTTTAAATGGTACAATGAATTACTTGCCATGTGCACAATGTAATTTAGTAATAAAAACTATATTATACAAATCTTGACAGAATCCCTTAAGGCAAAGCAAAAGGATTGGAATCAGTATTCCCTCTAATTCCTTCTTGACTATGTGTGCAAAAAAATTATTTTGTGTTCACATTTCAAACTTGTGTGTGCAGTTTTTATAAATGGTGTGCTTACATCAGAATAGCGCACCACAATTTGTTGTGTGCACTGGCCTGAGCGCACACTCCAGAGAGAACATTGATTGGACTTGGTTGACCATCAAGAAGCCCTGTATGTTATTGGATATCAGCTGCTTTGTGGATGGCAGTAGGTTGATTTAAAAGTGTTGGGTGTTAAAAGTGTTAAAACTTCTGTTTAGAACTTAATACCTACTTTTTAGTAAACATCATATTCTGATCTTCGTCATGTCATTTATACAAAAATGTAGTCTTTCTAAATGAACTCCAAAGAGCCCAATAACAGTATATCATGTTTGTATTTCATAAAATGCTCTTGGCTGACCTGAATTTGTTGTCTTTTTTTCACATATTAAATGCAATATAATTTATAATTTCAGCATCCGCATATGATTGTTTTTTGCGTTTGCAAGCTTTGCATTCAATCACAAGATTCCCATCCAATTACGCATAAATTTACATATATAATGCTGCCATTAAAACATTTCATCATGAGTTGAAAAGGTTATGTATTTCTGGAACGTACAAGGAGACAGAGAGTTTTTTTTATTTCTTATTAATTCAAAGTCTTTTATGCCATGGTATGAATGAGAGAAAAGTTGGCATCAGAAGGGCAAATGTGACCCTTTAAAGACATGGCTTCCTATGGATATAACCAATCAAAAAAGCTAGGTACAGTGCATGCCCATATAGGATCCTTTATTACCATTCTGTCATCATATCTATACCATATGGGCATGCACTGTACCTAGCATTCTTTGGGGTGCTTATATCCATGGAAAGTCATGTCCTTCAAGGGTCGCAGTTGGGGTATTATGTTCCATAAACCAAAGAAATGTACCTAAATTGTTATTTTAGTATTTGTTTTTTCAAGGCCTTAATACGATCCAGGGAGTTGCCATTGGATTGAGAGGGGGAGTCTGTTAGGGAGGATGTTAGTGAAAGACGTTTAGAGACAGCAGGGTTGTTAAGATTATTAACGGTATATTAAAGTCACCTAATATGATAGGTGGGGCATTAGATGAAAGGAGCAGCAAAGTTATCAAAAATTGCAAGGAGAGGAAAGTAGAGAAGCTGACATTTCTATAACTTGTGACTTGTTGTAGGAGGTGGCAGAAAATATTATAGGAATCATGAGAGCGCAAAGAGAAGAAATACAGCACAAAACATTTTAAAGTATACAGTAAAATATGGAACAGGAACTCCAACAGTTTGACTGCGAAATCCTTTACTTCACTTGATAAAGCTTATTGTACCCGAAACATGTCATGTTGCCACATCCTGAAATAAATGTTTTTGCAGTTAAACTGCTGGAGTTCCTTTTCCTTTTTTTGCTTTTTTTGGATTTCACTAATTAGCTGCAGCTCAGAGCAACTACAGGATAAAGGAATTGGACACACGTTTTGGAATTTTAATACTGACCACCTTCAATTTGAAAGTATGAAGTAACAAACCACCAGATGCAAACAAATCTGTTTCCGTGTTATGCTGGATTGTTCAATATTGATTGCAGGGAAATCTAGTTCCTTGAGCCTTGTCAATGCCTTGTTTAACTGCCATTTCCTAGCACTTGTGAAATGTTAGCACTAGTGCCATGCCCCTGACACTGGTGCATCTTCTGAATATATATGCACTGGCAAAACCAGAAGCTAATTGACTAATTAATCAACCAGTGATCAAAGGGCAGAGTTGTACAGACAACAGAAGCAGAAGTTGGGGCTATAAGAATATCTCTTGCTCACTGAGGAGTGGACACAGCTGTGTGTTAGAGATATTTATCACAAGTACTAAATCAAAGTAGGACTAACAGACAAAAGACAAATGTTATTGGCATTAACAAGCTATGACATGAGCAGAATTATTAACGCGGGCGAAAATGACGTCATTTCGATTTACTAGTGGAGGAGATAGACTCTAGCGGGACCTTGCTCTCTAACGCCTGGTGAATTTGTGCTCTGGCGAATGGACGTAACTACGCTAATTCACTAAGATGCGGATTTTACTGAACGTTTCCTCTTGCGCCAGACTTGCCTTTGCCACCTCAGACCAGGGAAGTGCAATAGAGTAGATAGGAGTTCCTCATATAATAGTTGAAAATTTTTGAAAAGTCCCAAAAAACGCTAGCGTCTTTTCCTTTTTCAGGGTGATAGGCTGAAAAATAGCGTCAATTTTTTTTGGGGTAACCGGCTTCCCCCCTACATTTCCTAACATATGGCACATAAACTATACACTGGGCTCATGTGTAAGGCAATATAACAACTCTACTTTATTTTATTAAGGTTTCCCAGGCTTGTGTAGTGTAATGTATTTGCTGCAACATATAAGTCCATTCAACTTTAACTTCACGCCGTATGCAAATTAGCCAACGGTAGCGCAACTATGCTTCACTTGGCGCAGTAACGCTAGTGCAACTTCGCCAGCATTCGGTGCCCTGGACGCAACTTCAACTTTAGTGAATTAGCGTTGTACTGCCGCATACTGCCTGGCGAAGTGATGCACTGTGAGCGAAGCCGTCGCTGGCAAATTTTCGGAGGTAAGTGAATTAGCCCCTATGTCTCTGAACACCTCAGAATTCATACGGCTGCTTCTGACCTGTGTCACATCATGGAAAAACACTAGTGTCCCAGTGCCACTGGCAGCCATGTACGCCCAAGCCATCACACTGCCTCCTCCATGTTTATGCAATCTTTTTGTTCAACCCACTCAATTAAAGCTGAAAGTCTGCATTTCAACTGCATCTGAGTTGTTTCATTTAAAATTCATTGTGGTAATGTACAGAACCAAAATTAGAAAAAAAGTTGTCTCTGTCCAAATATTTATTGGCCTAACTGTATATAATTCTGTAAATAAATAATAAGTCAGACAGTAAGACAGACAAGTCTCACTTCACCCCCCTCCCCTAGATAGGCAGCCTAGGCTACTAGTTAGGGGGTGCCCTCTTACTTATTTAGGAGCTTTATTATGATATCATTGGTATTAGTTCCACTTCCATACTCTTTTAGGGGCAGATTTATCAAAGATCAAGGTGAATTTTAGAACGAAAAAAATTCGAATTTCGAGCTATTTTGTTGTGTACTTCGACTAGGGAATAGTCCAGATTCGAATTTGAAAAAAATTCGAAAATGCGATTATCTAAATTTTTCATGTACTGTCTGTTTAAAAATTTGACTTCGACCAATCTGCGAATCGCTGTTTAAGCCTATGGGGGACTTCCTAGAACCTATTTGGAGTCAAATTTGAAAATTTGGGAAAAACTTAATGCACTATTCCTTCGATTCGTACATTTTGAATTCGGCTGAATACGGCCCTATTCAACCAATTCAAAATTCGACCTTTGATAAACACGCCCCTTAATGTAAATCTATGAAGTTTAGTAATACACAGTACAGGTTATTAGAATATATACAAGTATTACCAGCATTAGATCACTTTGAACAGTTTGGCCATATTTATACTTTATACTTATGAATTTGTGTTGCATTCTATAATTTACTGGCAAGGCTATTGATAGTTCCCTGGTGTTCAGTGATTGACATTTTCACTTTTATAATAAATATTTGTTTTTATTTATTTTATTGCTAGCCCTTGTTTAGGAATTAGTAGCAGTCTTAGATCTGCTTAGATTTCCCTTGCCAATAGTTAATGGAGAGATCTTATTAACTTCAGTATGTTGCCTTTATGTAATATTTATGCACATATTTATTTCTTTATTGCTAGTTTACATATTATGACATAGATTTATATATTCATTGTGATTTTTTTTATATTGACTATTTAGAGCTTAACAAATGTTTTTGCCTGATACAGATTTGAGTTTAAATTTGCAGTTTTGTGACTGGCAACATTTTTTTCGGGTTGGTGAAAAACATGAGCTTTTACATGATTTTGCTATTCATTTTTTGCAATAGTGAAATGGCCAGTTTCACTAATCACTACTACTACTGTGTTTCACGTATTGTCACTCATGTATTTATCTATTTATAGTGTCTATTTGTTGGTTATTGATATAGGGGTTTAGGAGTGCCACTTCTTAGGCTAATGGAACATGTTTAAATCTGGGCACAAAGTAGGACATGTTTAAATCTGCACTACCATGGCGAGATTTTCCCTTTATGTGCAATAAAGTATATGGCCAATGGAACAACAAATGTGTCATTTCATTTTCCAAAGTTGCCTGGCAAGTAAAACAAAGTGCCTCTTGGGAAAGTGTTTCAGGGAGATCTATGGCCCACGGTAGTGCAGATTTAAACAAGGTTGTCACATCTCTCCGACTGCCAGTCCCCTTAAAGGAATTGTTTAGTGTAAACATAAAAACTGGATAAATAGATAGCCTTCGTAATACAAAAGATCATTCTATTATAGTTAGTTAGCAAAAATGTAATGTATAAAGGCTGGAGTGACTGGATGTCTAACATAATACCCAGAATACTACTTAAACACTACGGGGCAGATTTATCAAGGGTCAAAGTAAATTTGAGGGAATTTTCAAAGTAAAAAAATCGAAATTCAAAGTAATTTTTTGGAAACTTCGACCATCGAATAGGATACTACGACTTCGATTCGAAGTAAAATAGTTTGAATATTCGACCATTCTATAATCAAAGTACTGTCTCTTTAAAAAAAACTTTGATTTCAATACTTCATCAAATTAAACCTGCCGAAGTGCTATGTTAGCCTATGGGGACCTTCTAGAGAATTTTTCTAAGTTTTTGGAAGTCAAAGTAAAATCATTCGATCGATCGCTGAAATCCTTCGAATCGTTCGAACGATTTTACTTCGACCGCAGGATACCCAAATTTGATGAAAAAAACTTTGACTTCGATATTCAAAGTCGAAGTATTCCAATTCGATGGTCGAATTTCGAAGTATTTTTAACTTCGAAATTCGACCCTTGATAAATCTGCCCCTACCAGTCAGTAACCATCAGAGACTTGAAGGTGTTCATATGCGTCATAACTGTTGCGTTTGAATCTGAGTAGTGATGAGTGAATCTGGCCCATTCTGCTTCACCTAAAAATTTGCAAAACTCGTTCAAAAATCAGCTAAAATGCATTAAAGTCAATGGGTGTCAAAATAATTTGTATGCGCAACAATTTTTATGCGCAATTTTTACACATTTGACTCTTTTTTCCAAATGCATTCAAGTCAATGGTGTAATTTTTTTTTTTTTACGCACTACAATTTTTACATGTGCAATTTTTTTTTTTTGTAGCAAATTTTTCCCCGGCCAAATTGTTCGCAGGTGGTGAAATGCAGAAATTCTCCGCAAATCCATGCCTGGCGAATAAATTCGCCCATCACTAAGTCTTAGCTGAATGCTGAGGATCAATTTCAAACTCACTAAACAGTTATGTCCCATGTGGCCCCCCTTAGAGTCGCTGACTAACTCAGAGTTAGAGAGCTGAAAAGCAGGAAGTAGTGTTCTGTTAGGTTAGACATCCAGTCACTCCAGTCTTTATACATTACATTTTTGTCTTAACAACTATATATATATTTTGCACAGCCTATCTATTTACTCAGTTTTTATTTTTACACTGAACTGTTCCTTTAAACATTTCTCAACCAAAACCCTATTATATTCCACAAAACTGTACAAAAAACACGCCACATAAACACAATATTTAATATATGGTATGGGGTATGGCTGTTCTACACTCTCTTACTTAGTCATCAATTGTCGAGGTAATTGACACTGTACAAATCATCTATTCTGGCACCTCTCTGACTAAAGGGCAAATACTTGGTTCCTGGCAATCTTAAGTGCTTAAGACAGGTAATTGCGGGTTAAAACGCATTGTACAGTTGACCTGTTTAGGAAAAGCCTTCAGGGCTTTTATGATTTCCAGTTGTATTATTTATTATCGTCTACCCAATAACATTTTATTTTACAATCATCTCTAAAATAAATACACAACTGGTTTTATTTTAGTCTTTGGAAACCCATGAAGCATCTCAAAAGCAAATTTGTATTTAACAATCTAAATACAAACAATTTAAGTCATATTTATCAAAGGATTCTTTTTTTCTTTTCTGTAAGATTTTAAAAAAAAAAAAATATCTTATTTACACAGGCTTCCATGTTGTGCTGTGTAAGAAATCCAGTCAGTATAACATGATTTGCTCTTATGTTTTGTCTTTATGTAATTGTTTTATTCCTCTCTAGTGATAGGCGAATAAATTCCCCAGATACAAATTTGCGGCTAATTTCCACGTCTTGCCGCAAGCGAATTAATTCGCAAAACTGTGGTGACAAAAAATATACTGCATCAAAAAAATTCCACCACGTCAAAATTGGTGCACGCATAAAAATGGTTGCACGTCAAAATTATTCGTAAAGCCCAGTGAGGTTAATGCATTTGGACCAAATAGTCGTGAATATAAATTGGTGCACTTCAAAATTATTTCGACGCTCATTGACTTCAATGCGTTTCACAAATTTTTCAGCGTTTTGCGAATTTCGTTGTAAATTTGCACATTTTTCCGCGAAGCTGCACAGATTCGCCAATCACTACCCTCCATTACTTCAAGGAGCAATGTAAACTGGGAGCCAAGTTTTCTTTTCAAATCTGAAAAGATTTGAAAATATTGAAAGTGGTGTGCTTTTTATGAAAAAAATGTGAATCTTTAAAGCTTGATCACATAGTACAAAGGAAGAACAATTCAAACACAATAAAATCACATTCTACTTTTCATTTTGAATTTATCTTGAAAACTCGAATTTTAAAAAAGCTTGACATTACACCTCCCAAAGACTTCTGCAGGAACTTACAGCTTTTAGATGCCAATATTTTTTACATAAATTTTCGAGTTTTGAATAAATATTGATCCTTGATCAATTTTTTTTTTACTAAGAAAGAATTAGTTTCTTCTTATACACTGAACATAAAGAGGGAATTATCCGCTCATAGTTCAATATAAAATCTATAGATTTATAATGATGCATAAATCTATTTTCTCTAAATATGGGCTGGATTGAGTTCAGTGACAACAATTTACCAATAGTTCATCACATGAAGTCTATAGGGAAAATTGGAATTGAATAAGGAGAAACATCTGGCCCTATTTGAGATACAGCTTTCATGCTGTCTGTGTTACAGTGGTTTAAGCAAACTGTTTTAGTTAGAGCGATTGTCTGTAAAGGTCAATTCGGCTCTTACCAGAAAAGAAGTCAGTACCAAGAAGAAAGCAATGCACAGGCAGGTTGTTAAATTTGCAGAATCCAAAGGGATAAGAGCCTGTATCTCAAATTTCAGGCAGAGGTCGGGGCTGGCAGCAATCAGAGTAGTCAGAATCAGGCAGAAGATCAATCATATAAAGTAACCTAAATCACACCCAAGATTTTGCAAGAAAAGTCCTATAATTAGGCATTGAGCCATGGTGTCCTTTTATTTTGAATTTGGTGCCAAACCTCAGTGTGATGATGTCATAGGTCATTGGCGCTGGCATTCTGATGTAAAGAAATCACGAGGCGCCGGGAAGAACAGACGTAATGAGAGGTGTTTCTCACATTGTCATAACATATACAACGCAAATATGCAACTAAAAGCCTAAGTTTCATGGGGGACCATCGTGAAAATTAAAATGTAATATTAGCTTCAGTATACTGAAATATGAAACGTTCTAAATACAATCAATTAACAATTTTGTACTGTTTCTAAAATAATCAAGTTTATCTTTACTATCCTCTCTCAGCATCTGTTTCTCCTCATTCTCTCTTCATTCAGGAGTTGGGTGTCAGATTAATGATTCAATATATCTTATAGGGGGCTCCTTTTGCCTAGAAGATGTATTAGAGCTCACTATTAAAATCACTGGAAATCTCGGCTCTCTACATGAAGAATTTGTGCAAAAGGCACAAATTAGATTTTGTTTGTACTGGAATCAGTTATTAGAGTGATCTCTAAAACATCTGCTAGGAAAGGAAGCCCAACTGGTGCATGAAGAGAGAATGAAGAGAAACAGTTGCTGTGAGAGGAATAGTGTACATAAACTTGATTATTTCAGAAACAATGCAGAATTTTTAATTGATTGTATTTAGAAAGTTTTTCACATCCTTTAGGACAGGGCTGTCCAACTTGGCAATGTTTCAGACCGTCCTCAGTATGTTTTCAAGCCACGTGGCTTGAAAAAAGACAGAGGATGGTCTGAAACGTTGCCAAGTGTTTGGGCTCAGAGCCCATGTCCCAATAAAGACATTTTAAGAAAAGAAACTGATGACAATAATTTATTTAGTTTGACTGATCGGATGGAAAGTGGAAGCCGTTGGACGTGCACCAAACTAAAGAAACTTGAAGGTGAAGGGTGCTGACTGAGAAACCTGTGTGCCATTCTCTGCTTGCCCAGTGCTGCTTGTGTGTGCCATTCTCTGCTTACTCATTGCTGCTTATGTGTGCCATTCTCTGCTTGCCCAGTGCTGCTTGTGTGTGCCATTCGTGCTGCTTGTGTGTACCATTCTCTGCTTTCCCAGTGCTGCTTGTGTGTGCCATTCTCTGCTCGCCCAGTGCTGCTTGTGTGTGCTATTCTCTGCTTGCCCAGTGCTGCTTGTGTGTGCCATTCTCTGCTTTCCCAGTGCTGCTTGTGTGTGCCATTCTCTGCTTTCCCAGTGCTGCTTGTGTGTGCCATTCTCTGCTCACCCAGTGCTGCTTGTGTGTGCTATTCTCTGCTTGCCCAGTGCTGCTTGTGTGTGCCATTCTCTGCTCGCCCAGTGCTGCTTGTGTGTGCCATTCTCTGCTTTCCCAGTGCTGCTTGTGTGTGCCATTCTCTGCTCGCCCAGTGCTGCTTGTGTGTGCCATTCTCTGCTCGCCCAGTGCTGCTTGTGTGTGCTATACTCTGCTTGCCCAGTGCTGCTTGTGTGTGCCATTCTCTACTTGCCCAGTGCTGCTTGTGTGGGCCATTGTCTGCTTGCCCTACACTACCTGTGGGATGTAAGCCTGTTAGGGGTGTGTTCTTGGGGTTTGTTACCATTTGGAAATTGTTGTTAAGGGCCCCTAAGGTCTTTAATCATGTATTGGGGGGTTGCTGTAATATCCACAGGGGAGGATGAGGCATATGGATTTAAGGGTATGTTTTTAACATGACTTCAATTCTTTACATATGAGTGATGAGGGATTTCCCTGCAGTGAGCACCAACCATTGGGTTTTTTGGTGTGCTACCACCGTTAATGTGGATATGATCTTAAAAGTTCTTGTGGTAATATGGGTATGGTTTACAGTGGGTGTGGTTTAAAAGGGGGAGTGGTCAACACTGACTTCCATTATCAGCCCTCCACCACATAGGACAGTAACATTTTGGCCCTCTGTACCACAGAAGTTGGACAGCACTGCTTTAGGACATTGTTCTGCTTTCCCCTGTACAGCTATCCTGTCAATGGAACATACTGGACCATCATCTCAATAAATGCATTAGGTATCATAATACCGTTGGCATCTTCTTGTGATGGTAAATCCTAACCTTAGGTAGCCTGCTCCAACTTCAATAACAAACACCCAGTTGGTCCACTTGGTCTGATTACCATGTTGGCAGGCCAGAATATATTAAACAAATTATGTCATTCAAAGAAGTCTATGAAGATCTTTTGTAAGTTGGAAGGTTTGGCCATCCAGTTCGACAGCAAAGGCCTAGGTGAGCCTAACACCATCCTTTGCCATAGCACAAATAATGCTGGATCCTGACAGTCGGACATCGCAGAATAATTGAACTTTGTGGAGTCTAGAAACTGCCAGTATATAGAAAGCAATAAACTGCTGACACTTCTATTTAGCTTCACTCGCATCCATTTATGTATCTGACATATTAAAATGCACAGTTATCCACCGTAATATTTATACACAATGATTTCTAATTTTATGCTTGAGGATTTGAAAGTTTAATTGGAAATTTACCTGTTGAATAATTCTGTTTGTTTTATGTTCTGCTCCCTCGATATGCAATTTTCCAATTACTCACATGACAGAGCCCGATTTCTATCCATTCACCTGCAGAGTTATGTATTACCAGGATTTTAAGGTATAATGAACATTAATTTAATATGGGATCTGATGTGAGTAGGAACAGTAGGGCCAAATGACTTCGGTTATTCTTGTTAGATCCCAAATTAACAGAACTTTCTTGTGAATTTTTTGTAACCTTTTTTTTTTTACTCGGTTCTAATGTTGTAAACATCATGTTTTCTTGATTGTTGTTTTATCATACAAACATTATTTGATGTCATATTTCAAATCCAAAGTCAGTGGGAAAAAGCATTTGCTTAAATGTGATGTTATGTGATGTTTTATGGAACTATTTAGGAGCAGATTTATCAAGAGTTGAATTTCGAATTTAAAAAACTTCAAAATTTGAATACAAAAAGACCAACCAAAATTAAATCAAAGGTTTTTTTTGGCCGAATAGGTCAGTTTTTTATTGAATAGGTTCGTTTTTGATTGAATTTGAATCGTATGAATCAAAGTAATAATCGTAATCGTAGTTCAAAGTTCAAATCATAGTTCCCAAAAAAACCTTTGCTTTTTCAAAGTCCACCAATTTACTCCAAATGGGTTCTAGGAAATCCCCCATAGGCTAAAACTTCAATTCACCAGGTTGTAGATGGCGAATGGTTGAATTTTTAAATAGATAGTAAATGATAAATTTTGAAATTCGAAATTTTTTTTCATATTTGAATTTAATTTGGACTATTCCATAGTCGAAATGCACCAAAATTAGCTCAAAATTCGATTTTTTTAATTTGAATTTTCACTTTGACCTTTGATAAATCTGTCCCTTAGAGGCAGAATTATCAAGGGTCGAATTTCGAATTTGAAAAACTTTGAAATTCCAATTCAAAAAGACCAGCCAAGTTTTTTTCGCCCGAATAGGTCTGTTTTCGATCGAAAAGTTCAGTTTTCGATCGAAAAGTTCAGTTTTCGATCGAAAAGTTCAGTTTTAGATCGAATTAGAATCGTATGAATCGAAGTAATAGCACATCGAATTCAATGCAAAGTTTTTCCAAAAAAAGTCTACCAATTGACTCCAAATGGGTTCTAGGAGGTCCCCCATAGGCTAAAACAGCAATTCGGCAGGTTGTAGATGGCAAATGGTTGAAGTTGAATTTTTAAAGAGACAGTACATTATAAATTTTGAAATTTAGATTTTCAAATTCGAATCAAATTTGGACTATTCCCTAGTCGAAGTAGACAAAAATGAGCTTGAAATTCAAATTTTTTTCATTCGAATTTTCACTTCGACCCTTGATAAATCTGCCCCTTAATGTATCAATGTTTTAAGGGAAAATGGCTATTTTAAAGGGATTTGAGTTGATTAAGGAAAGTGGGAACAGTCATAGCCCCCAAGCTCTGAGACTGTCAAAACCATGGCCAATAAGTTTTATTGTTCTATTTGGGAGATGACAGAGCAATGAAGTTTTGTTCACTCTACGACCACTTCCCTACCATTAACATCTTCCTTAGGGCGTTCCTTATTTTTCAAAGCTGAAGGTGTAGGACACCCATGAGGGTGTGTCTGAGTTTAAATTCTAATGATATAAAACTGATCATGAAAGTAAATATTTGTGCTTGGAAGAATTTGTGTCTTCTGGTACTCATGAATGATGTTTGTTTTATTTCCTTTATGGCTAGGATTCTAGATATAGATTCAGGATCAGAATAAATCTCTGGCAAGATCAGTTGTCCTTGCATTTATATTTACAATACTTCTGCTTTTAGGGAGGCCTGATTTTAATATTAGGGGCAGACTTATTTTTGATATGGTAGCGCTGACAAATAAAATAAATTGTGGTTGCAGAAAAAAGCCATGTCAGTTTTGCTGCGTCTTTTTACAAGCAAGAAGAAAAAAAATGATCTCTGAAAAAAAGGCATCTAAAATGTACCCAACTTTTTTTCTGAAAAATGATGGGGGAGGCACTGATGGCCATAAATGCTGAAATAAAAGTAAAAATTACTTATGAGTGCCTGTATAGGATCTATTATTTGAAATTGTTGGGACCTGAGATTTTCCACATAAGGGATCTTTGGCTAACAAGTTTCTCCATAAGGGTGCCATACCTGTATCCCATTAACATATATTACAGCTTATATTTTTTTAATGTTTATTAAGAGATATTCAGGTTACATTAACAAGAGTAGTTATATTGTACCATGGCATTCATCAGTTTTTTTCTGGTGCACTAAAGTCCTTCTCCCCAGCGAGGAATCAGTGGCTACATTTTGTCAATCCTTCTCCAAAACAATACACAAACTAGTCATAGAACAATGTAAGGCTCTATCAAAAAATAAAACAGCTCCATGTAAATAAACCATTTTCATAATAATATAATTTTTTAGTAGTATGTGCCCTCTGGTAAAAAGTCGCCACAAGAAAAGCACCCATTGACTTTAATGCATTCGGAGTAAGAACCTATTTGAAGTCAATTGGTGGACTTTGAGAAATCCAAGTTTTTTTTTAAAATACATTGAATCGAATTTGATCGAATAAGATCTTACTTCGATTCGAACGATTCGGATACAGCCTATTCACCTGCAGAAAAAAATTTCCATTGTTTAATACATTTTGCTTGGTCTTTTTTTCTTCGAATTTTGAAGTTATGGGAGTTCAAAAAAACTCCCATTGCTTCGAAATTTGACCCTTGATAAATATGCCCCTAAAAGTCAAAATTACAAGTTTATAAATCAGAATTATGAGTTTAAAAGACAGAATTCCTCAGAATTCTTTTTTTTTTTTTGCAGGCCCTAGTGCTCTTCCGTAAAAAAAATGGTTGCAAATAGAAACTAGAAAGTAATTGAAAAAGTCTTTATTTCTGGTGATGAACAATCTGAAAACAACTGAACTGAAAAAATAAGTTATTTTAGTGACAAATTTGCGGACTTGGAGGGATACAAGTGGGAGCCGGTTGGGATTTGTGGACACAATTGAACCTTGGGCCTATTTTTCTTCTAGGATACCTATTTGAAAAAAAAAGTGTTGGACGGTGAACAATCCCTTTAAGTATTCATTTTGAGGGTATAATTTTCCTTTAAAGGAACAGTAACACCAAAAACTGAAAGTGTTTTAAAGTAATGGAAATACCATGTAGTGTTGCCCTGCACTGGTAAAACTGATGTGGTTGCTTCAGAAACACTACTATAGTTCATATAAACAAGCTGCTGAGTAGCAATGGCGGAAATTGAAAAACGGCTATATGGCACAGGATAAGTAAAGGATAACAGATAACATTATGTTCTACAGAGCTTATCTGCTGTGTATCTTAAACCTTTTCTCCTTTGAATAGCTGCCCCCATGGCTACACAGCAGCTTATTTATATAAACAATAGTGGTGTTTCTGAAGCAAACACAGCAGTTTTACTAGTGCAGGGCAACGCTGAATTATATTTTTATTACTTTAAAACAATTTCATTTTTTGATGTTACTGGTCCTTTAAAGGAGAAGGAAACCCTCTCCCTCCCTCCTCCTCCCCGGCAAATCCCCCTAACTTGTTAGTCACCCCTCCATGCAGGTCCTCTCTTGCTGAGTTCACGGGCACCGCCTTCGTCCGATTGCTCTTCTTCCTGTATTTGGCGGCGCGTGCGCAGTAGGAGGCATTTGCCCGTTGGATTTACTGCGCATGCGCCGAAAGTCGAAAAAAGAAATCGGAAACTTCGTGAAATTCGGGCGAATAAGCAGTAGATCCAACCGGCAAATGCCTCCTACTGCGCATGCGCCCGCCAAACGCCGATCAGTACAGGAAGAAGAGAGCTCGGACGAAGATGGCGCCCCATGAAATCGGCAAGAGAGGACCTTCACGGAGGGGTGACTAACAAGTTAGAAGGATTTGCCCAGGGGTGGGGTGGGCCAGGGGAAGGAGGGAGGGGGGCCTATGGGGGAGAGGGGTTTTGCGCAGAAAGGGTTTCCTTCTACTTTAAGGACCATATTATACTTGTAAATAAAACCACAGCTGGTGTCAGTTGAAAGTCTTAAGTTTCATTCTCCAATGTTTCCTAATTTTTACTTTTAAGCAACTGTTCTTTATATCCTAACATTTTCCGTATAATTTTGATTCCAATATCAACGACTATTTTACTTTCTTTTTTTGATTTTGACGGCACGCTGTGTTTCTGTTCAAACATTTGCCTTTCTGTTCTGCCACTTCCTATAATAGCTTGAAATTTACAATGCAGTTCGGTTACCGAGGTAAATGTACAAGATCAAAAGAAAAGTTCAAACAAAAACATGAAAAAGGTAATTGCAATATAACTTAGTCAAAGACATTAAACATTTAAAATAGTTAAAGGTTTTGCGTTTATGACATTTTAAACATGGACTCAATGTTCTTTTTTTATCACAATAAAACCCCAAATATTGTAAGGCATGTGCTTGTATCTTGTAATAGAATTAAGAAGATTTTATAAAATCTATTTTTTGTAAAGGGTAATCAGGAATTAGCTATGATAACTTTTCAAATTAAAAAAAAAGGAGCCTATGTAGTTAAAAAGTAGCTTTAGTGAATGTTTGCAAAAGTAAGGTGTCTCTTTATCTATGAAATAGCATATACATTGCACTACCTTGTTAGAGAAGCTTCTTTCCACTATGCTACAACTGATTTTGAAAGATAAAAACACTGTGTTGCCAAATTTTTTCAAATACGGTGCCTGGACATCTCAAAGGGATAGACGGGAGGGCTCTGCCCCCATTGGTTGATGTGAAAGGCAAGAGGCTGATATTAATGATGTCCATTTTTACTCCCCACATCAGACCTTGTTTTTTTCTGATGTTTTTTTCTGATGAAACAGAACACACATTTGTAGTACAGACATCTCAAATAATAATTTACTTCTAAAACCCCAAATACTATAAAAACTGTACTGGGCTAAAACACAATATGATATGTGATATGAGGTGCATGCTGTACATATATAAAAGTGAAGTACAGGCATGGGATCCGTTATCCCGAAACCCATTATACAGAAAGTTTCCAATTACGGAAAGGCTGTCTCCCATAGACTCCATTATAATCAAATAATCCAAATTTCTAAAAATGATTTCCTTTATCTCTGTAATAATCAAACAGTTCCCTCTACTTGATCCCAACTAAGATATAATTAATTCTTATTGGATGCAGAACCAGTCTATTGGGTTTATTTAGAGACAGATTTATCAAAGGCCGAGGTGAATTTTCGAATTAAAAAAATTCAAATTTCAAGCTACTTTTTTTGTGTACCTCGAAAAGGGGTATGAAAAATAGTCCAAATTCGATTTGAATTTAAAAAAAAAATAGAAAATTAGAATATTGAAATTAATAATGTACTGCCCTTTAAAACTTCGACTTCAACCATTCATCATCTAAAACCTGCCGAATTGCTGTTTTAGCCTATGGGGGACCTCCTAGAACCTATTTGGAGTCAATTGTTGGACTTGGAAAAACTCCCATAAACTAAAAAAAATTAAAAAAAAGGACCAATCGGAATTTTTTTAAAAATTAGAATTTTTTAAATTTGGCTGAATAGGATCAACCTGCAAGCTTGAATCAAATTTGATTCAAGTTTTTTCACCAAAAAAAAAATGTTTTTTTTCAAAAGTTCAAGAAACAACTCCAAGGGGCAAATTCACTAAGATACGAAGTTGCACAAGGCTCAACTTCGCCGCACTTCGCCGCACTTCGCCGCACTTCGCCGCACTTCGCCAGGCGTAGTTTCGCCAGGGCTCCGCAAATTCACTAAGATCCGAAGTTGCGCACAGGGGTAGCGTAAGGTTGCGAAGTTGCGCTAGCGGTGTTTCGCTATATAAAGCGAAGTTACGCTAGCGAAGGCTAATTTGCATACGGCGCGAAATTCAAATTTCAATGGAGGAACACGTATCTGCACTACAAATGCCTAGAAAACCTTCAAATCATCAAATAAAAATTTTATTTTGCCCTACACATGTGCCCACTGTCTAGGTAAGTTGCCATGAGTCAGGAAATGTAGGGGGGAGGAAGGGGAGCCCCAAAAAAATTTCGATCTTTTTCAGCCTATCAGCCATCATGTAGAAAACACGCCAGCGTTTTTTTGGGACTTAGAAAAAAAATTGACTTTTTTTTAAACAATCCCTATCTATTCTATTGCGCTTCGCCAGGTCTGAGGTGGCGAAGGAAGTCTAGCGTAAAAGGTAGCGTTCAGTACACTGCGCAAGTTAGTGAATTTGCGTAGTTTCGTCGCTAGCGAAACTTCGCCTGGCGTAAGGTTGCGAAGTAACACTAGCGAAACTACGCCAGCGTTCATTAGTGAATTTGCGCAGTAGCGAAAATGCCAAACGCTAGCGAATTAACGCTAGCGTTCGGCGCTTCGCATCTTAGTGAATTTGCCCCCAAATTTTTAGGAGGTTATCCATAGGCTAAAACACCATTTCGGAAGGTTTTAGATGGCGAATAGTCAAATTTTTAAAGGGACAGTACATGATAAATTTCAAATTTTGCATTTTTTTAAACTCAAATCGAATTTGGACTATTCCCTAGTCAAATTACACTAAAATAAACTCAAAATTCAATTGAAAAATTAGAATTTTGAATTTGACCCTTGATAAATATGCCCCTTAAGGAATGAGGATCAAATTACAGAAAGATCAGTTATCTGGAAAACCCCAGGTTCCGCCCATTCTGGATAACTGGTCCAATACCTGTGTTTACTTTTGAAGGGTTTGTGTTTGGTGCAATGTTGCATGTTTTTCTATGTATATATGCTTTTTATTTCCATATTATTTTTGCAGGCATTAACATTACATAAAAAAAAAATCATTTTAAGCAACGTTTGCGATTTTAATTGCATCCCCCTTTAAATGATATCAAGGAATATTTTTGCTATGTATAGTCAATATATATATATATATATATGAATAATCTTCCATATTGCAAAGTCTGAATAAAGTGTGAATAAACTTTCTTGAGGTGAAACTCCAGCTGGCATGACTGAGAACAACTTTTGGATCCAAGTCATTGTGTAAAGTGCTGAATAAATAAAATGAGGATGCATACATGGACAGCATAATGAAAGTCACTGAGCTGATCATAATAGCACAAAGTGCTGCCTTGCTTGTACAACCTGTACTGAATGAAATAATGAAACACCAGTTCCATAATGTCAAGTATTTATTTTTTACATTTCTCACAAAATGTCCTTCATATATATCGCCGAAAGAAAATGACTGCTTCTCTCCATTTAAGATTTACTAATCTTCTTCCATTTATCTTGCAGCCCTTCAATGGATCACCCGCTTGCTCTCCCATATGCCGGCATTTGTCTTCCCTTTAGCCTAGTTAAAGTACTGTAGCTAATTTATGGTGTGTATTTTGCTACAATACACAGAAACTATTAAGATAACATATGGGAGTATTAAAAACTTTCTGGTTTCTACCAGTGCATCCTTCAAAATAATTTTACAGTCTTGATGTTCTTCGTCTTAAATGGACCTTATAAATGTGAGCTTGTTGTTTTACTCTCTGTGAATGATTTGGTGCAATCCATTAGGACATTAGAAGTAGATGGTATTAAATCATCTTTAACAAGATAGAACTCTGTCAGATGCAGAGCAGATCTTGTGATGCATAAACGCCAGATAGATTTTCCTCCAGTAGGGATACAGAGGAAAGAGATTTGTAAAAAAAAACTGGGCAAGATTTTAAAATTGGGCAATTGGTTTCTTTTACAAATGTTCTTGTTGTATCAGAACATCGATCTCATTTTATGGACCATAATTATGAGGGTGGTAATATTGAAATGGCAAACATCTGAAATAAACTCAGATGTTGACATTTTGCTGCAAGAATGTTTCTTATTATTACTCTCTCTAATCTTGAGTCTGGTAGTGTACATAGCTGAGAGGAGTGAAGAAGGGAAGCGGGAGGAGAAAAGAAATGGCACTGGTCAATTATATTCCCCACTCATGGCAAGAATGATAACTAGTGATGGGCGAATTTATTCGCCAGCGAATAAATTCACGAGACTGCCGCGATAATTCGCTGGCATAAAAAAATGGACGCTGACGTCAAAAACGAGACGCCGGCACCATTTCACAAATTTTTTGCCATTTCGCGAATTTCCAGCGAAATTCGCGAAACGGCAAAAAATTTGTGAAATGGTGCCGGTGTCTCGTTTTTGACATCAGCGTCCATTTTTTTATGCCGGCGAATTATCACGGCAGTCTCACTAATTATTTGGCGAAGCAAAATGCTCGAAATGCGCCCATCACTAATGATAACTTATATGAGAGCTTTGTGGCTGGATTGATGACTCTTACCAGGCTAACATGAGTTTGCCATTAAACCTGTAGGTATCATTTTCAACAGTAAGGCTTCCATGTTTGTTATATCTGCATACATATAAGTCTTATAAGGTGCCTATACATGGCAGGCATCAGCTGTCAATAGCGTTGGGAGAATTTCTCATTTTTTGGTTTGCTGAAAAATTCGCAAATTTCCTCTCGCTCACTTGGCAGCCTAGTGGATTTTGATGTTATCACCAGCTTTCTATATGAGATAGTTCTCATGGATAAAAATTAATTGGGGGAAAGTTGTACCTATGAAATGGAAAAGCATATTAGTTTGATGCAAATGCAGTATAAATAGTTTGAAAATGTGGGCCAAGAGCTACTTGCAGTGTTTCCTACTTTTTTAATGTTTACTAACATTGGAGATAAATATCTGGATCAGGATGCATTTCATTGCATGTTGTACAACTATGTATAACTATGTGACAAATAAAGAATCTTATCTTATCTTACCTTATCTGCAGAGCGTTTCTCCAGAAATCTATCAAGATATTTATCTCCAATGATCATAAACAGCCCATTAGTTTCTAGCAGTTTCTAGCCTTTTTCTGGAACTTTAATCCCTATTTAAGGAGCAGTGATGAAGCTCTGTGAGGCATGGCCCTTAATTGTAACTATACTATAAATCACGAGTGCCCATACTTTACTAATGCGAGGTCTACTTTTAGTCATAATTTCCCAATATGATCTACATCCATAAAAGCTTTGTTAGCATTCGGCTCCATGGGAAATATTTCTTAAATATTGATGTATACCTTTGAAAGAAATTATCTATGAAAAAATTAATATTTAACAAACAACTATTTCTTATGTAACATTAACATAATAAATATCTGAATGAAAAAAATTAAATATGAGGGTGATTTTAGACAAGCAATTTGTTGACAGTGTTGAGATCTACTGATCACCAGCTAAAGTTTTACTGGTAGATCCCATCTACCTTTTGGCACCTCTGCTATAAATATTACCTTCTTAGTTTTTACCTTAATGGCATGTTGAAACAGAGAGAGGCTAGGTTTGTACTAATGATGTTAAAAGGATCTCAAATTTAACAGGAACGTGTTTCTTTCCCTTTTTTGTTTTCCTTATTGACAATACTGTGCTACATGGGGTTTGTTATACAGGTATGGGATCTGTTATGTGGAAACTAATTTTCCAGAAAGTTCAGAGTTACGGAAAGGCCATCTCCCATAGACTCAATTTTAACAACTCCCCCAATTTTGATATAATTAATCCTTATTGGAAGCAAAACCAGCCTATTAGGTTTATTTAATGCATAAATGATTTTCCAGTTGACTTATGGTATGAAGATCCAAATTATGGAAAGATCCATTATCCAGAAAACCCCAGGTCCCGAGCATTCTGGATAACAGGTCCCATACATGTACTTCAAATACAGTCATATGAAAAAGGTTGGGAACCCCTCTCAGCCTGCATAATAATTTACTCCACTTTCAACAAAAAAGATTGCAGTGGAACATCTTCTCTTCCTCTGAAGTATGACAGCATGGGATCCTCAAAGCAACTCTCAAAAGATCTGAAAACAAAGATTGCTCAGTATCATGGTTTAGGAGAAGGCTACAAAAGCTATCTCAGAGGTTTAAACTGTCAGTTTCAACTGTAAGTAATGTAATCAGGAAATGGAAGGCCACAGGCACAGTTGCTGTAAAACCCAGGTCTGGCAGGCCAAGAAAAATACAGGACTAACATATGCAGATGATTGTGAGAATGATTACAGACAACCCAAAGATCACCTCCAAAGACCTGCAAGAACATCTTGCTGCAGATGATGTATCTGTACATAGTTCTACAACTTTGCACAAAGAACATCTGTATGGCAGGGTGATGAGAAAGAATCCCTTTCTGCACTCACACCACAAACAGAGTCACTTGTTGTATGCAAAAGCTCATTTAGACAAGCCGCTTTGCTTTTAGAGCAAAGTGCTTTTTACTGATGAGACAAAAATGTAGTTATTGGTCATAACAAAAAGCGTTTTGCATGGCGGAAGAAGAACACCACATTCCAAGAAAAACACCTGCTACCTACTGTCAAATTTGGTGGAGGTTCCATCATGCTGTGGGGCTGTGTGACTAGTTCAGGGACTGGGGCCCTTGTTAAAGTCGAGGGACGGATGAATTCAACCCAATAGCAACAAATTCTTCAGGGAAAAAGGTTCAAGTATCAGTCATAAAGTTGTAGTTATGCAGAGGTTGGGTATTCCAACAAGACAATGACCCTAAACACACTTGGAAATCTACAAAGGCATTTATACAGAGGGAGAAGTACAATATTCTGGAATGGCTGTCACAGTCCCCTGACTTGAATATCATGGAAAATCTATGGGATGATTTGAAGCAGACTGTCCATGCTCGGCAGCCATCAAATTTAATTGAACTGGAAAGATTTTGTATGGACGAATGGTCAAAAATACCACCATTCAGAATCCAGACACTCATCAAAGGCTATAGGAGGCGTCTAGAGGCTGTTACATTTGCAAAAGGGGCTCAACAATGTATTGATGTAATATCTCTGTTGGGGTGCCCAAATTTATGCACCTGTCTAATTTTGTTTTGTTATGATGCATATTGCATATTTTCTGCTAATCCAATAAACTTTATGTCACTGCTAAAAATACTACTTTTTCTATAAGGCATGTTATATATTAAAAGGAAGTTGCTACTTTGAGAGCTCAGACAATGTTTAACAAAATTCCAAAGAATTAAGAGGGGTTCCCAAACTTTTCATATGACTGTGAAAATAAAAAATAGGAAACCTAAAAAAGATAACACATACCTCTCCTAACTACTACACATCCTTCACCAGAGTAATAACCCATAGCAATCAATTATGAATAGGCGTTGATCAGTCCAGTGCCATAAAGACAAATAAACCAAATGTTAGAGAAGGTTGTTAAGATTTACTTTACAGATTCAATTTTACTCCATGTTAGTAAAACCTTATAGAGTAACAAAGTAGTAAATTAAATTTCACTCCAGGAAAACTAAAGCACCTGTTCCGTTTATTTATGCAGTTGAGACGGTAACCAGTATGGAATAGAAGAGGTTAATATTAAAAACAAACTATTATTTACCCTGGCTAATTCCTTACCCAAGAGCAAAATCCATCACCTTTGTTTGGTCTTTGAAATGTTTCCAAGGAATTCAATCTATAAAATGAGAAAGAAGCAAGACTATCAATCACTCTTGTCATAAGCCAAAATGTTCTGTGCATGTTAATTTCATTTAATACAATCTAATTGCCTGCTACTGAGTCCATCCTTGTGAGGAAGACCAACTGTAACTTCCAAAAGATTGATTTTAGTTCAGGAAACGTCATTACTTTGTGTAGAAGTGCAGCATTGCTGTCATTTTCCTGGTCTTAGCTGATAAATGTCGCCATTTTAATTCTAAAGACCCAAACAATAGTGTTTCTAGTCAGCATTTGTTCTTAAAAACAGCATTCATAGAGAATTATAACTGCACCAATATAGTCAGTCAGTAAAGTAACAGGAACTTTATATATTCTATTTATCATAATAAATGACCCAACTCTATAAGCTTTAGTTCACTCTAACACATAGTAGTCACAAACATATTAATGGGTATGGGACCATGAATCTACAGGACTGAAGATCTCCTGTTATTTCTACATTCATGACATTGGCTTCTTAGTTTTGTCACAGAGAAGATTTTAGAAAAGATATAAGAACTGATTTATTATTTGCTAAATATGTTTTTATATTTTTGCAAAGACATCGACACGTTCTGAAAATTGATCCGCCAAGCACCTACCACCAGAAATCCATACCAACTTCCAGTATTAAATACATATGGTTAAAATCAATGCCATAACAAACAGTCTCTTTGTTGGATTCACACTTTATGTAAACACAGCCTTTTCTAAGCAGCAGGGTTGCTTCTCTATAATGAATACTATGCGGTGCATTTTCCTTAGTTCTCTTTTTCAGTGGGAATTATCAGTCGGGGATTAATAAAACAGTGAAGTATAGCGGAGCTACACCGGCTGGCAGAGCATTATATTTTGTATATTTACAATTGCAGCAAACCACTGGTTTATATAATTCTTTCAGCATCCCCATGGCAATAGATTGTTTAATAAAAATTATTCATTAATGAGAATACTGACATTCAAAAGGGCAAAACTGGCATAGCGGCTCTTATTTTATTCAATTTATCAAAGCAAACTTTTCTTCAATAAAATATGTTGATTCAATTTATGGTTGAGGTTGCAGAAGAAAAGAGCAGATTTAGTTTGCTTAAATGTCCAGAGCTGTGTTTTAGTGCTGGGGTGACACTGCACCCACTTAGACAGAATTAAAATGACTGCATTCTCATTAAAACACAATTGGTCCTAAAATTGCCTTCAAAATCCTTTCTTTAAATACGATTTTTGTAAGGACTTGAGGAGCGTATTCACAAGGGAACATAGATCTTCACTTAACCAACCAATACAAGCAGGAAATAATTTTTAGCATTTATCATTAGTACAACCTACCTACAAAGTAATTTGTTTTCCAGAGAGGAGAGCGTTTTTTAGACACTTTCATTTGGAGACCTCACATTCGCTTATTATCCCAGGAGTCTCTTATTTCCTGCACTGCTGCAGTAACTAGCTTTGCTGTGAGCCTTAAAGCTACAGTACCTGAATAAAGGGGAAACATATCTGTTGTCCAGGACCCATCCCTGGAGTCCTATACAATGAGTAATGCCTGGTGCATGATTTATATCCTCTCTCTCGGAGTGCTCACTAGGGATGTAGCGAACGGCGGAAAAAATGTTCGCGAACATATTCGCGAACTTGCGTCCAAAAATGCGAACGGTTTGCGAACGTCGCGAACCCCAAAGACTTCAATGGGAAGGCGAATTTTAAAAGCTAGAAAAGACATTTCTGGCCAGAAAAATGATTTTAAAGTTGTTTAAAGGGTGCAACGACCTGGACAGTGGCATGCCAGAGGGGGATCAAGGGCAAAAATGTATCTGAAAAATACATTGTTGACACAGCGCTGCGTTTTGTGCTGTAAAGGGCAGAAATCACACTACGTCACTCAGGTGATGTTTCTGGACACGGAATGTGAAAAAGCTCACACAGCTAGGTGGCACTTGGTTAAAGACTGGCAAACAATGCCTGCAAGGGCAACTTATACAGTAGTGGATACGGAATATATTATTGCTGCTGTAAAAACATCACTCAGGTGATGTTTACGGACACGGAATTATTATTGTTAATTAGACAGAATGTGAAAAAGCTCACACAGCTAGGTGGCAGTTGTTTGAAGAACACACTGGGCAAACAATGCCTGCAAGGTCAACGTATACACTACAGCAGTGGATACGGAATATATTATTGCTGCTTGGAAAACGTCACTCAGGTGGAGTTTCTGGAGACGGTATTATTAGTGATATTTAGACAGAATGTGAACAAGCTCACACAGCTAGGTGGCAGTTGTTTGAAGAACACACTGGGCAAACAATGCCTGCAAGTGCACTACTATTGGTGCACTACTATGAAGAACAGCAAACAGCACTGGACACGTTAAAGAACAGTAAGATAAGTAAAATAAAAAAATATATATATGTATATTAAAAAAAAAAAGGCGAACCCAAATTGACGAACGTCGCGCGACGTTCACGAACATTCGGCGGACGCGAACAGCCGCTGTTTGCGCGAATTAGTTCGCGGGCGAATAATCCGCGACATCCCTAGTGCTCACCCAATTAATATCTGATCAAAGACCAGGGAGATATCCAAGGACAAAAATGTTCTGGTACAGAGAGCCAAATAGAGGTTGTCCCCAGAAATGAGTGTCAGTTGACAGCCATGTCTAGCCTACCCTCCAAAAACATCTCCATATTATGCCCAGAAGGGAAAAATAGAAGTCAATTAATCGCTGACAAATTAATGCAGAACCAGACAAATAGCAGAACCCATAACTGAGTTCACTTTCACCATCATTAATAATTATATTATCAGTCAAACGTAAGTCTTTCCATCACATGTACCCACCAAAGCCACCTCTCCATGCTCTGGCATCACAAAAGCAATGTGAGACCTTGATGATCTGCAACATGGGCAATACAATGAAATCAATAAATAGAGAAATAAAAAAAAAGCAAAATACATATATATTTGAGGAAACAACAGCATCATTTTGTTGGAATGGTCCTCAAAAAATCTGGCGCTTAGACAAATTATTGGCCATGCCCATTTCGTGACCTGTGACCACACCAACAACTTGGGAGCAGCGCCATTATTGGGCGTGGGTAATTGCTGTCACCTGATTAGTTAACACTGTTTTATTTACATGGAACGCATTTTTTGGTTCACTGCCGTGCTCCACATGGAAAGCTGTGTCTAACTTGTCCATTCTTAGCATATCATATTGGAAAAGCTCAGTACCACAAACATTAGTGGAAAGAAAATATGGTAAAAAAAAGAAGACAACTCTCTTGTATTATTTGCCTAGTGGTGCAATATTCTTGTATACTGGGTTATCATTGGTTACAACTATATTACAACATTGTACTTCCAAGGAGTTTTCTTATATAATTCCCGCCAAAGTTCATCCTATTATAACTATTATAAAAATGATAAGTGAAATTCAGTTATGGTACCTGTTATCCAGAATGCTTGGGACCTGTGGTTTTCCGGATAATTGATCTTTCCAGAATTTGGATCTTCATACCTTTAATCTACTAGAAAATCATGTAAACATCAAATAAACTCAATTAGGATTAATTATATCTAAATTGGGATTATTATTACAGAGAAAAAGGAAATAATTTTTAACATTTTAAATTATTTGGATAAAATTAGTCTATGGGGCAAATTTACTAAAGAGCAAAGTGACTAACGCCGATTTACTAATGGTCACCGGCTTAACTTCGCTAGCAAAGGAGATACACTCTATTGTTACTTCGCTCCTTAACAACCGGGGAATTTGCACTCTGGCGAATGGACGTAACTACGCAAATTCACCAAGATGCGGATTTTACTGAACGTTACCTCTTACGCCAGACTTGCCTTTGCCACCTCAGACAAGGCGAAGTGCAATAGATTAGATAGGAGTTCCTAAAAAAATAGTTGAAAATTTTTCTAAGTCCCAAAAAACGCTAGCGTCTTCGGATTTTAGTGAATTAGCATTGTCCTGGCAAATCTACGTCTGGCGAAGTGTTGCGCTGTGAGCGAAGCCATTGCTGGCAAATTTTTGGAGGTTAGTAAATTTGCCCCTATGGGAGATGACCCTTCTGTAATCTGGAGCTTTCTGGATAATGGGTTTCCGGAGAACAGATCCCATACCTGTACCGATAAATTACATGAAACTACTTTTTTAAAGCACACATGAATAGGCTGCGTTATTATTGCATTATATAGTGCAAGTTGTTTTTAGTTAATGAATAGTGATGAGCTAATCGGTCCCATTTGCTTTGCCGAAAAATTAGCAAAACACATTGAAGTTAATGGACGTCAATATTTTTTTTGACGTTTGACAAATTTTTACACACGAGAAAAATTTTTCTTATGCCAAATGCATTAAAGTTAATGGGTATTTTTCTTATTGCGACTTTTTTGTCTCAGTGACATTTTTGTCTCAGTGACTTTTTCGTTAAAATGCATTAAAAGCAACAATCAAAAATTTATTGTAGTGGATTTTTGACGCAGTTAAACATAAGAATTTGCAGATGCTGAAATGTAGAAATTAGTCGAGAATCTATGCCTGGCGAAAAGATTTGCTCATCACTATTAATAAATTAAAAAGTGTAATTTATTCAAGTTAATTGACAACATTTTTCTTACTCCAAATGCATTAAAGCTAATGGGTGTTTTTCTTGTTGCGACTTTTTTGTCTCAGTGACATTTTTGTCTCAGCGACTTTTTTGTTAAAATGCATTAAAGGCAACTGGCAAAAAAATTTTGTAGCGGATTTTTGACACAGTTTCACAGAAGAATTTGCAGATGTCGAAATGTAGAAATCCGTCAAGAATCCATGCCTGGCGAAAAAATGTGCTCATCACTATTAGGGCTCTTACTCACTGGCGTTCTGACCTGCGCATGAATAGATGCATGTCATTACTTCAAATGGGGCTGTACTCACTCAGGCGCGTGTAGGCACCGAACGCAGGAAAAATGCAGCATATTGCGTCTCAACCTGCCGTTCGGCGCCTACACGCGCCTGAGTGAGTACAGCCCTATTTGAAATAATGACATGCGTCTATTCCTGCGCTCCCCTGCGGCTGAACGCCAAAAAACGGAACGCAGGGGAGCGCAGGTCAGAACGCCAGTGAGTAAGAGCCCTTAATGAATTAAAAAGTGTAATTTATTCAAGTTAATTGATTCAGTTTTTAATTAAAGCACCTGTACTTTACAAACGAGTCGAGAGCCAACTGGAGGGAATTTTAAAGAATTGTAAAGAAACTCCTTTGGAATACAGTATTGTATTGAGACAGCTCTACTCATTCATGTACATGGTGGGGATGGTCAGGGCTCAGTGAAAGCTGGGAGGGGTGGTGGCAGTGGAGACCCCACCAGTTCTAGTAGATATAATAGTGATTGGAAAGCATTCTGTGTAAACTCTCTCACATAACCCATATAGTGGGCTTTTTGGCCTATAAACATTGGTTGCCACTTGGATAGCTACATAAGTGACTGCTTCTGGTCAGCGTCGGACTGGACCGGCAGGACACCGGGAAAAAACCCAGTGGGCCCTGGCCTTCTTGAGCCCCGGCCGGGCAAGTTCACCTCCCCCGATCTCCGGGCCCCTCAAATAACATTAATTGTGGCACTGTTCGCGCTGGTGCTCACGACGGCGTGCCGGCATTTGCGCATGTCATGGGGGGGGCCAAGGTCAGTAACATGGTGGGCCCCCCATGTCCAGTCCGACCTTGCTTCTGGTTGAATGTTTTTCATATTGATTTTTACACAATATTGTGTGTGTTATGTATAGTGCAGCACATTCTTAATTTCCTACAAACTTAGCATCTAGTTATTATATATACAGACTTTGGGGGTCATTTATAAAGTTTGCGCAGGGCAGGTTGGTTCGCAGGTTTCCCTGCGCATGGTTATATTTATAAAGCTGAATAAGAGGGTGCAAACAGAATTGCGAATTTTTTTCCGCAATGCGAATGTCTATAGGAGCTTTTTAAACATGTCACAAATCGCAAATTGCGAATATTTATGCGCACACTCTGCGACTCAATTACACCACAACTTTGGTGGCGGATAAAACAGTTTCACAAACTGCGAATTTATGTTGCTGTCAACGCTATTTTTGCGCACAACAACCTCGCACATTGTGTGCGCTCGCGCAAACTCTTGTCTCATTTGCGCGCCATTTGCAGAAATTTATTGACAATGCGAATTTGCAAAAAACGAAAAGATGGGCAGAGCAGTGCAATATATTTGCGCTCAGGAAAAAACATGCACAATACAATAGTTTGCGAAAAATATGCGCAGCACAAACTTTATAAATGACCCCCTTTGTCTAGAAACAGGTTGTTTATCATTGATGGCTTTGTGCCCTCTGGAAAATCTTCGGGCGACATCCACGTGTACTATCTATTGATTGGGGCGAATCTGTCCCACAATAAATTGGTGAAACACAAATTTTGAGGCCGGTGTCAATTAGCGGGCATCAAAATTGACACCAACGACAATTCCAACAACATTAAACGCACATTAAAGTCGCCGGTGTCAGTATTATCACCAGGGTCAAAAAAATTTGACTCTGGAGAATTTTCACTGCTGAATTTTGCGAATTTATTCGCCGACGGCAAAACTCAGAAATTCATTGTAGAATTTGCGCCTGCCAAATAAATTCGCCCATCACTGATGCCATCTCCCTATTCTGTTTCTGACTGTGCATAAAACAATCAATGCCCATCAAACCAGAGGACATTTATCATTTTGCATTGTGCAGTTAACTCTGGCTACTGTATAGCAGGTTGTTTCAAATGTTACGATTGGGACTTTGCATGTAGCATCAGACAGATAGTTCAGTTGAGGATATGTTTATTTTTGAACTTGTCCTAATGTTTTGGGGCATTTTCCAATCCTCTAGGTCTTTTGCCCCAAATTATCTGCATAATTGGGCAGTCCCACTAGTATATCCAGAAAGAAAAATGCATCCTCTGTCTCTGAAAGATGTTAATTGTGTATGGGTGAAAGGGCTGCTACAACAGCAGAACTCTGTTAAACAAGGTGTAGCCTGATTCATCACTCATTATTAGCGATGGGCGAATTTATTCTCCAGGCGCAAAGATGCGGTGAATTCCTGCGATTCGCCGGTGGCGAATAAATTCATGACACAGCAGCGAGAATTCTCCGGCGTCAAAAAAAAATGGACACCGGTATCTGTTTTTTTGGACGCCGCTGCAATTTTGCCAAAAACGGATGCCGTTTTGCAAATTGTTACCGTTTCGCGAATTTAGTAAATTTTTCGGTGAAGCCAAACACCCCAAATTCGCCCATAACTACTCATTATACTCTACATTTACTGAGCAGCCCAGTGCCCACAAAGCTATTGCTCATTGCCAAAGTCAGTTATTACTGTTCAATTCTACTGTAGCAATGAGGGGAATTCATTTCATACTGGTCATTACTGAAAGGATTTATAGGTTATATATGAAATTCATTCTAATAGGTCTGTGCAGTTCACATTATTTAAGAGCATGCATTTAATATACCAGAGGAGTCGTCCCACATGTAAACAGGATTGTTTATGAAAAAGGCAAATTTATATATGCTTACTGAGGATATTTTTGTACTCTGTTTTTGTCCATTTCTTTGAATTCCTGAAATATTGATTACTATCAAATGAGTCAATGGCTATCTCACAATCTACATTTAAATCTACGACTATATTGCTAAATGTCTATTCAATATTTCATTCCCAAGTCAAGAGTATAAATATGAAGTTGTCCCTTTCTTTGCTGCAAGTACAATATAAATAAAAGTACAATATGTATATATATATATATATATATATATATATATATATATATATATATATATATATATATATACATATATTTAATACACAAAAGCCATGAATATCTTGTAAATGATATCCTTATAAACTATAAACGGTGAGTTCTGATGTAATTTCTGTCACATGACTCACTAAAACTTGTGTATTATAATAAATAAAGTACCCCCAGTTGCAAAATATGAGGATATTAGAAGTTACCTCGGAGTTCCATGACCTGTATAAAAACACTCAGCCTTTGGCCTCATGTTTTTATATGGTCATGAAACTCCTCGGTAACTTATAATATCCTTATATTTTACAAGAGGGGGTACTTTATTCACTAAATATAAATATAGGGCTTTGACTGTGAATTTTAGTATAGGTATGGAATCCTTTATCTGGAAACCCATAATCCAGAAAGCTCCAAATTATTGGAAGGCTGTCTCCCATCGTACCTAAATAATCCACATTTTTTCCTTTTTCTCTGTAATAAAAAAAACAGTACCTTGTACTTGATCTCAACTAATACAGTATATAATCAATCCTTATTGGAGGTTAAACATTTCTATTGAGTTTATGTAATATTTAAATTCTTTTTAGCAGACTTAGGGACAGATTTCCTAAAGGCGAAGTAACTAGCGCTGGCGAAACTTCACCAGCGTGATGTCATTTCGGCACTTCGCAGATTTACTAACGGATGCAGCAGTAACTTTGCTAGTAAAAGATACAGACACTAGCGAATTTTCACTCTGGCGAATGGATGTTACTCCGCAATTTCACTAAGATGCAGATTTAACTGAACATTTCCTCATTCGCCAGAAATGCCAACTCAGACTAGGCAAAGAGGCAAATTCACGAATTCCAAAAATTCACCAGCGACGGCTTCGCGCACAGCGCAACACTTCACCAGGCGTAGATTCGCCAGGACAATGCTAATTCACTAAAATCCGAAGTTGTGTCCAGAGCTCCCCCCTACATTTCCTAACATATGGCACATAAACTATACACTGGGCTCATATGTAGGGCAATATAACAACTCTATTTTATTTTATTAAGGTTCCCTGGGCTTGTGTAGTGTAATGTATTTGCTGCAACATATATGTCCATGTAACGTTATCATTTCCCGCCGTATGCAAATTAGGCAACGGTAGCGCATCTTCGCTTTGATTGCTGAAGTAGTGAAAATTCGCCAGTGTTTGTCAACCCTGGACGCAACTTTGCATTTTAATGAATTAGCATTGTCCTATAGATTTTACAACTGGCGAGGTGTTGCGATGGCTGCAAAGCAGTCGCTGGAGAATTTTCGCTGGTTAGGGTATTTGACCCCTAAAGTCTAGTACTCTAAATTATGAAAAAATCCCTTATCTGGAAAACTCCAGGTTCCGAGCATTCTGAATAACTGTTCCAATACCTGTACTTGGGGCCTCTAGTGTTGCATTGGCCCCCTGTTTGTTACCATTGCCCTGCTGAAAGATGAGCTTTCTCCCATGTTTAGCAGGTTCTGTTCAGTATTTCCCTGTATTTTGCACCATCCATTATTCCTTCAATTTTAACAATATACCCAGTCATGCAAAGCAGCTCTACTGCCTGATGCTACCACCACTATATTTCTCTATTAATATAGATATGCAAATATTACAAACTAGGCACTCCTGGAGAATTATTGTTCAAACACATATTGGGTTCAACAAATAAAGGACACTTAGCAATGATCTGGAAATATCAGAGATGGCTTTATTGTTACAAGTGTCTCCAAAGGTGGCCATACACGTAACAATTATAATATTTTCTGCGACTATTGATCATTTTCATTACAAACATTAAAGGGCAGATTTATCAAGGGTCAAATTTCGAGTTCATGAGAGGTATTTAAAACTCAAATTAACTCCCATGAACCAAAGTTATTTATGAAAAAAATCAAATCTTTCAAAGGCGGGTGAATAGGATCGACCCGCTAACTCGAATCGAATTATAATTGAATTCAATTTGAATTTTTAAAAACGCGATTCGAGTTTTTTCTCTGAAAAAAACCCGAATGTCAGGAAGGCTGTAAACAACTCCAAACTGATCCCAGGACGTCTTCCATAAGCTAAAACAGCAATTCGGCAGGTTTAAGAAGGTGAATAGTTGAATTAGAGTTCTTGAAGGGCCAGTGTATGATACATTTCAAAAATCAAATTAAAATTAAAAAAATAATAATCTTAATAATGCCCTCGTCGAATCTGACAGTTTTGGCCATAAAAAAAACTCAAGAGCTGAATTGTCAGGTATACAGGTAGAAACAATACATTTCTAATTCTCTCTGATGATTCAGCAGTGACCCTACACCAGTAGCGTTCGTTGAGGGGGCAGGCCCTGGTGTGTGACGCGCAGCCAGGCCCCTCCCCCCTCCGTACCGCCGCATTAGCCCGCATTTCTCAGTGCTGCATGGACTGCCAGGGGGCCCTGAAAGGGAGCGGGCCCTGGCCCGCTCGCACCCCCTGCTCCCATGGTAGTTCCGCCACTGCCCTTAACTGATGTTTGGTGATGGGCGAATTTTTGGCGTTTCGCTTCGCCGAAAAATTTGAGAAAATGCACTGCCGTCAAAAAAAACAAACGCCGGCATCCGGTGAATTGCTTGAATTCGTTGCAAATTCGTGCCTGCCGAATAAATTCCCCAATCCCTACCGATGTCCAAAGGAGCTCCATAAATTTTTTTTGTCTTGGCCGATAGACTAGACAACGGATATCCAAGGCTTTTGCTGATATCAATCTCCTTGCCTCCCACCATACATGCACTGAATATTGTATAAAACTTTGTTTGGTATGGAAATATTTGCCTATGGCCACTCTAACTTTGAATTCATCTTCATATGCCGATGGTGAAGGCACTTGCTTTTAATGGGCTATGTACTCAGTAGAGTGAAGTGATTTATGATATGGAAACCACACCAACTGGGGGTATAACATGTAATAAAATGCTGCACAGACACTCGATTCGTCTTCTGTTAAAGCCAATGGGTAACAGCAACCATTCTATTCCAAACATCCAGAGTTCTGCAGTACAAATTAACCTGTTTCACCCAGGGAATTGTGGTGCACAGGATATGGGGCTGCAGATTTTATTGTGTAATAAAAACAGACTTGCTGAAATCCTTGAGGAAATACAATCTTATAAGAGATGCCCATTCATATTAAAGGTGCATGTTGTCATGCTGTTACATTTTTTTTATGTAATTCCAAATAAATTGTTAAAGAATATAAAAACAAATAATATGGTAATAAAATAATGTTACCAGGTATAGTGCATGCTCGTTGTCTCAGGATATATTCGTGTTTGAATTATTGTCAGAATATTTTATCACCCAGTGGTTGTGTGTATGGCTTCTTCTGTTCTCCTGCCACTTGAGGCTCTAAACTCATGCATATAATATTTGTAAAATCTGGAGGATGCACAGAGCAATAATAGAACTGGTGCTTTGTACAATGCATGTTATAGAGAGCAAGAGGAGAATTTTAAAGAAACCAAGGACTGCTTATAAAGCGCATGCATGAAATGAACCTCATTGTACGGCTTGAGTGACTTCTAGAGAACCTACAAATTCCCTTTTGCAATTTGTAAAGATAACATTCTCTCCCTCTCAGGTGGCACATCAGTCAGCTGATGAATGGGACAGTAATGCTGAATGTAAAAATGAGGTATATAACATAGAATTAATTTAATCTGCATATCATTTAGAAAACATTGGCAATGTTTTGAAAAATGATTAAATGATTTCTGAACCTCCCATCAGCCAACACCAGCACTTCAATGGAGTCAGAGTTCTATCACATCAGCACTAGTGGGTTAAGTTGTTCACGACCAGCTCTGTGTGCTTTCTGCTGTAAATTGCTCTGTTGATAACATTATTGACTTTCATATACTCCTTAGCTAATACAGTTCTGACTCTTAGAAGCTGCGGCATCTCAGCAAGTAGAATAGTATAGGGATCTGCATCACTGTCCCAAGCAGCAGTGCCTTAGTTGCATCACTTGCACAGAGGAAAGCAAGGCCACCTGTAAGAGATGCTTTACTTCAATTTTATTGAACCTCAAGATCTGCATCCCTGGGGTGCCTGAACTCACAGGGCTGCACTACTCACCTGTTATGGTACAGTATTTGCTCACTTTATCTGACTTTTTTGGTAACCAAACTAGTCTGGTGGATTAAGGCAGATGGGAGGCCAATGGGGAGAACTAAAGGCAAATCAACTCAGTCATAAAGATACAGCAAGGGGTGATGTGTGGTTGAGTGTCTCGGACAAGACAATAGCTACTTAGCCATTCCTTGTAGTTCCCACAAACGCCAAACATCTAGGTAATGTTTAAAGGGGACCCATCACCCAAAAAAACCCTCCAAATCCTATTTTATCACATTAGTCAAGCAAAATGAACTTAAATTACACTATATAAGTTATTTGAATTTTGTTTCC
Source organism: Xenopus laevis (assembly GCF_017654675.1). Taxonomy (NCBI): domain Eukaryota; kingdom Metazoa; phylum Chordata; class Amphibia; order Anura; family Pipidae; genus Xenopus; species Xenopus laevis. The sequence continues at coordinate 120,662,104 of NC_054380.1, read as the reverse complement.
TTCAGTCTGGGGATTCATAATTATAGCAAGCAGGAAGCAGCCATTTTGTGGACACTGTTATTAAGGCAAGTCTTGCATCATCTCAGAATCTTGTTTGTGCACCAGAATGGGGGACCTGATGTCCATCCCCATGCCCTGACTACACAATTAAATGGTGAAGAGAACAGGGGAATGTGTGGAGAGCAGTGACAACTAGGAAGTGCTGAATGGAAAGTGAAAGTAATTGTCTGCTCCGCCTCTATGCCACTGGCATAGAGGAGGGGCAGACAATATTTGATTGACAGCTGAAATTTTTAAATGAGCTTACAACAGCTATGAATGCTTTAATAAAAATAGAAATTGGATTTCATGTTTAATTTGAAAAGGACTTTTATTATACAGATTTTTATGTCAGGATGACAGGTCCACTTTAATGCTATCATGGCGAGTAGCTATTCCACGTACAAATGTCCTGTTAGTGTTTGTCCACATAATTATTTCAGCCAATGTAGGTGTATCTGGGGTTTTCCATTTAGATCCGATAGTCAAACATGTTCTGCTACTTCTCCCCATATAGGTTGTATGACAGGGCAACAGCAGAAGATTTGTATTAAACTCCCATGTGCTCCACATTTCCTCCAGCAGATTGGGGTGGTCAAGAAAGAGTTTATCTGGGGTGTGGTACCCGAACATTAACATTTTGTAAATATGCTCCTTTTGTCTGATGCATGTTATCATCCTCCTGGCATTTTCCCATATGTTTGTTCAGTTTGTTTCCGATAATGGATTTGAAAGAATAGACCTCCCTAGCCTTGCATCAAAGGGGGTCTGAAGATTCTTGCCTACTGTGGATCTTTTGGCTGAGGAGGTCAGGGACAAAGGGGTCTGCCCTGGCCTTTGGGTGAAGGCAGACCTGAAAACTTCAAAGTTTATTTTTGTTCAGTTTCAGCCTAGGTACCATCTGTAAGGGGGTTATGCATTCTCTGTGGCAATGGAGCAGCTCTTGAACAGCTGTCATTTAGGAACCAGCTCTGTGAGGATTCGGGTCTGCGTTCTTGCCGGCGCAGGCGCGGGCGCGTTAGCGCGCGTCGGCGCATGACGCCGGGCGCTGGCGACGGTCGCGGGCGCGGAGGCGCCGGCGACGGTCGCCGACGCAAAGACGCGGACGCGAGCGCCTGAGACGGACGTGACGTCAGCACGGCGACGCCGGCGGAATGACGCCAGTTGGCGCCAAATGGACATTATTTAAACCTGGTTCTGATAGAGATGCATTGCCTGGTTATTAGGTTATCTAACTGAAACCCTAGCATCTCTTCGTTTGTGATTTCCTGTTGTTGACCTTCGCCTGTTCCCGGATTACGATTTCTGCTGCCTGTCTCGACCCTTCGGCCTGTCCCTCCGTTTACGAACCTTGCTGCCTGCCTTTGACCTCGGACCTCCTGACTACGACTCTGCCTAATCCTCTTGTACCTTGCTAATCGTCTCATTGGCTACTCTCCACAACCCTGCTCCCTGTTCCACTCCAGGTGGGTAGCGGTTGTGTGAGGCGCTTGTGGGTTCACTATCTACGGCTCGAGCTCCTTCTACGACTGGATTATACTGGTAAGCTTGACAGTATAACCAGGCCAAGATGGATCCAGCTGAGGGAGCATCTCCATTTGCCGTTTTGACCCAGCAGCTGTCCTCCCTTACGCAAGCAGTTCGGGAGTTGCAAAGTGGCTATTCACAGTTGCAGGAGCATATCAGAGCTCATCCTCCAGCTGTCCTTCCTTCCACGGCCGCTCCTCCTCCAGCTCCTACAGAGGTTCAGGTGATCACCTCGGAAATCTCCGAACCTAAAGTTGCCTTTCCGGAAAAGTTCGCTGGGGATCGGAAGGTGTTCCGGAACTTCAGGAGCAACTGTAAGTTATTATTTTCTCTAAAACCCCACACGTATCCCACTGAGCAAGTCCGGGTTGGGGTCATCATTTCTTTCCTCACGGGTGAGCCACAGACCTGGGCATTCCGCCTCATGGATCGCCAAAGTCCTGTGCTAACCTCGGTGGATTCCTTTTTTGATGCAATGGCGGTTATCTTCGACGATCCTCACAGAGCCACCACTGCTGAGGCTGCCCTGCGCGCTCTGAAGCAAGGGGACCGTCCTGCGGAAGATTATACGCTGGAATTCCGGCAATGGGCGGATGATACGGAGTGGAACCCAGCTGCTCTAAAAAATCAGTTCCGTTTTGGACTTTCTTCTGAGCTAAAGAATGAGTTAGCTCGTACGGGCATCCCTGATAGCTTGGAAGATCTCATTCTCACCTCCATACAACTAGATCGAAGGCTCAGGGAACGCCGGGAAGAAGAAAAAGCCGAGAAAGCAGGTCTTCTTCCTCAGACTTGGTTGTTACCATCCGCTTCTCCTCCTGTCCGAATGCCCTTTATAAATTCTCCAGTTCCTTCTTCGTCCACCTTCAACGTGGTTCCAGAGCCCATGCAGATTGGTGCTATCAGGTCTGCATTAACACCTGAGGAGCGCATTAGACGTCGCAGACTTAACCTCTGCCTTTATTGCGGACAAGCTGGTCATCTGCTTCGTGGTTGCCCGACCCGTCCAACGGGTAAGAGGATTTTTGAAAAAGACTTTTCTGGGGGTCATGTTCCTGTGCCTCTCCTGACTATCTCTTTGTCTTTACAGTGGGGAGACAAGAGGGTCGAACTCCAAGCAATCCTTGATTCTGGGGCAAGCGGTTGTTTCTTGGACAATAGAGTGGCGTTACAATTCCAGATTCCGCTCCAGTCTAAGAAGAACCCTATAGCTCTTCGTGTGGCAGATGGTTCTCTGATTACTTCTGGCCCTGTGGTGCAAGAGACTATCTCACTTTTTGTTTTGCTAAATAAAGGGCATGCTGAATTCATGAATTTCGATGTGGTTTCTTCTCCTTTGTTTCCTATCATCCTGGGATTACCGTGGCTGCAGAAACACAATCCGTCTATCAACTGGGCTACCGGTGAAGTAACCTTTCTTTCTAACTTTTGTCGTTCCCAATGCCTCCTCCCTTCTAATGGTGTGTGCTCTTTATCTCCTGTATCCGAGACCCAAAATCTTCTTCCTCAGGCATATTGGGAATTTTTGGACGTCTTCAATAAAAAAGGGGCCGACAGGTTACCTCCTCATCGTATTTATGACTGTCCTATTAACCTTCTTCCAGGGGCTCAAATTCCTTTCGGACGAGTGTACCCATTATCTGAGTCTGAACTTTCGGAGCTTCGTTCTTATTTGGATGAAAATTTGGCTAAAGGATTTATTAGGCAGTCTTCTTCTCCAGCAGGAGCTGGAATTTTCTTCGTTGAAAAGAAGGATCATTCCTTAAGGCCGTGTATTGACTACCGGGATCTGAACAAAATTACAGTCAAGAATCGGTACCCACTTCCTCTCATTCCAGAACTTTTCCAACGCCTGGCTGAGGCTAAAATCTTTTCCAAATTGGATCTTCGGGGTGCATATAATCTAGTCAGAATAAGGGAAGGGGATGAATGGAAGACGGCCTTTCGCACTCGTTACGGACATTTTGAATATTTGGTCATGCCCTTTGGTCTTTGTAACGCCCCTGCAACTTTTCAGCACTTCGTCAATGATGTCTTCAGGGACTTTCTTGATATTTTCGTCATTATTTATCTAGACGACATTCTTATTTTTTCTAATTCTTTGGAAGAGCACAGGGAACATTTGAAGAAGGTCCTGACTCGCCTACGCACTCATCAGCTTTATGCCAAAATCGAAAAATGTGTGTTTGAACAAACCTCTGTAGATTTTTTGGGTTTTTTCATTTCTCCTCAGGGGATTCAGATGGACTCCAGGAAGATTTCTGCAATTCTTGATTGGCCGATTCCATCATCTAAAAAAGCTGTCCAACGTTTCATCGGTTTTGCAAATTTTTACAGGAAATTTATTAAGAACTTTTCTCAAGTCATTCTTCCAATCACTGAGCTGACTCGTAGTAATCAAAAGTTTTGTTGGTCATCTCAGGCTCAGGGGGCTTTTGAGGAACTGAAGAAACTTTTCACTTCTGGTCCTATTCTTCACCATCCAGATGTTTCTCTTCCTTTCACCTTGGAAGTAGACGCCTCGGAACTCGCAGTAGGTGCTGTCCTGTCTCAGAGAACTGGGGTTCAAGATGATCTTCATCCTGTTGCTTTTTTTTCCCGTAAACTGGCCAAAAGCGAGTGTAACTATGATGTAGCTGACCGTGAATTACTTGCTATTAAGCTGGCGTTGGAAGAGTGGAGGTATCTTCTTGAAGGATCTAAACATCCGATTCTTATTTTTACAGATCATAGAAATCTGGAGTATCTACGCTCTGCTAAAAGGTTGAGACCTAGACAAGCAAGGTGGGCTTTGTTCTTCATGCGATTTAATTTTCATCTTACTTATCGACCTGGGTCAAAGAATGTTAAGGCAGATGCCTTATCCCGAATGTTCTCTCCTGAAGATGAGGTTCCTCTGGTTCCTGAGACGATTTTAAGCTCTGATAATTTCCTCTTGTTGCAGTCTACTTTGGTAGATGGAATCAAAGATGCATCTTTAACCGTTTCTGAATCGTCACTTGTTCCCAAGGATGGGTTTCTTCTTCATCAAGGCAAGATTTTTGTTCCTGAACAAATGCGCCTAGAGGTCCTTAAGAACATTCATGACTCCAAGCTGGCGGGTCATCCAGGTGTCAAAAAGACTATCATTCTGGCCAAGAGATTGTTTTGGTGGCCTGGGATGGCTAAAGACTGTTTCAAGTTTGTCTCGTCATGTGAGGTTTGCACCAGATCCAAAGACTCTCATTCTAGACCTATTGGCCTTCTTCAACCTTTACCAGTGCCTTCTCGTCCGTGGGGGTCAGTTTCTTTGGACTTTATTTCAGAGTTACCATTATCATGTGATTGTTCCACCATTGCTGTTTTTGTTGACCGTCTAACCAAGATGGCTCATTTTAAGGCTTTACCAAGACTTCCTTCTGCCTCTGAGACTGCTGACACCTTTATTAAGGAAGTAGTAAGGCTCCATGGTCTTCCTGATGAGGTGGTGTCCGATCGTGGTCCACAGTTCACATCGCAGTTTTGGAAATCCTTGTGTGGCGCACTCAAGATTTCGGTGTCCCTGTCTTCCGCTTTTCATCCCCAATCCAATGGCCAGACCGAGCGAACCAACCAGACCCTGGAGCAGTATTTAAGATGTTATTCCTCGTACCTCCAAGATGACTGGGTTAATTTGCTTCCCCTTGCGGAGTTCGCTTACAACAATGCTCATCATTCTTCCATCCGACAATCCCCTTTCTTCGCAAACTATGGTCTTCATCCAGTCACCTTTCCCTCTGCCATTGTTTCTGATATTTTGTTTCCAGCAGTTAAAGACCGATTAACTTTCTTATCCAATAATTTTCAGAAACTTCAAGAGAACATGAAGCGGGCTCAACAAGGTTTCAAAGTTTATGCTGATCGAGGACGAAGAGGGGATCCAAAATTCAAGGTGGGTGACCTGGTGTGGTTGTCAACTATTAACCTCAAGCTTTCCTGTCCCAGTAGGAAGTTGGGTCAACGGTTCTTGGGCCCTTTTCCCATCATTCGTCAAATCAATGCCGTGGCATTCCAGCTTAAACTTCCGGCATCCTGGCACATTCATCCAGTATTTCATACAGCACTTTTGAAACCGGCCTCAACGTTTCGATTTCCTGGACGTACTGCTCCTCCTCCACTTCCTGTCGTGGTGGATGGTCAGGAAGAGTTCGAGGTTGAAGAGATCCTGGATTCCAGGTTGAGAGGTAAACGTCTTCAGTATCTAGTTAAGTGGAAAGGCTTTGGTCCAGAAGAGAATTCGTGGGAACCAGTGTCTAACATTCACGCCTCTGATTTGTTGGAAAAATTCCATGGAACCTATCCTGGTAAACCTTCTGGTGGTCGCGTCCTGAGGCCGCTCCTTGATGGGGGGCAATGTGAGGATTCGGGTCTGCGTTCTTGCCGGCGCGGGCGCGTTAGCGTTAGCGCGCGTCGGCGCATGACGCCGGGCGCTGGCGACGGTCGCGGGCGCGGAGGCGCCGGCGCCGGTCGCCGACGCAAAGACGCGGACGCGAGCGCCTGAGACGGACGTGACGTCAGCACGGCGACGCCGGCGGAATGACGCCAGTTGGCGCCAAATGGACATTATTTAAACCTGGTTCTGATAGAGATGCATTGCCTGGTTATTAGGTTATCTAACTGAAACCCTAGCATCTCTTCGTTTGTGATTTCCTGTTGTTGACCTTCGCCTGTTCCCGGATTACGATTTCTGCTGCCTGTCTCGACCCTTCGGCCTGTCCCTCCGTTTACGAACCTTGCTGCCTGCCTTTGACCTCGGACCTCCTGACTACGACTCTGCCTAATCCTCTTGTACCTTGCTAATCGTCTCATTGGCTACTCTCCACAACCCTGCTCCCTGTTCCACTCCAGGTGGGTAGCGGTTGTGTGAGGCGCTTGTGGGTTCACTATCTACGGCTCGAGCTCCTTCTACGACTGGATTATACTGGTAAGCTTGACAAGCTCCTTCAGATCATTCATATTCAGATCCTTCATAGGATACAATTGCAAAATGATAGAAAATTTTTTAAAAAACACACTGAAGTTAATACGTTTTTTTTTTCTTGCAAACGACATTGTCAAAGTAATTTTTTTACACAAAATGCATTGAAATGCATGTCAACATTTTTTGGCAGTTGTTTGCAAAAAAAACATTTGCAGATGATGAAATGCAGAATAGCCCTGCAAAATCATGTATGGCGAACAGTGTCAGACTGGGGGCCTAGGGCCCACCCTGGATGCCATCTCAGGGGCCCCCACATACCCACAGGTCCCCCCGCCTCAGTCATGGAGCCCTCCACTCTCTGGTGCCTCTAGCCCCCCCCCACAAATACATTGTTCATTTCCCTTGCAGACAAGATCAGGGAGATTGGCTATTGTTTCAGCAGGTCTGGGTCAATGGGTTTTTTCCAAGTATTTTCTTTTCCCACCAGCCCAGTCCAATCCAAATGTCCAAAAACTTCACCCATCACAATTTCCTACAGAAACAACCCCTAAAAATCTGTATTTGCAGAGAGATCATTGGTTAATCCTATTATTGGAGGACACCCAGAAAGCATTTTCTGGTAGAAATGTTCTAAAGGGAAAAGAACGTTGGAGTCATATGGTTTGGCCACTAGTGGATGAGCTGTTTGATGAAAATGGTCCACCTGTGTTGATCTCCAGTATCTATTGGTCCTCTACTGTGGAATGGATAGGGAAAAAACCCTCTTTATAACCAGGCTTTGCATTTGTTAAAGATGAGCTATGACCTCACACCCTTAAATAAAATGTCATACCCAGGTGAAACAAAAAAAGTTTCACACAGAATCATTTTGCAAGTGAATTTTTTTACTTTTGCTCTAAAACACAACTATCTTGTTACATCTAGATTTGTTTGTTTACCCATGGTGAGGACAGAAAGAAAACTCTGCAATTATCAAGTTACTCCTTTGAAATCCATAGATAAATGGCACCTGTGGGATCAGCCAATAAATCCTTCTAATCTTCAGATTTTCGACTGCACCTTTATTAGTTCAATTTAATTCCTCCTCAGACACTGGAACATAGTGACAGGTAACCGGGAGCCAGAGCATTTACTAATCAATGAAAGCAAAGCTGATTGCTTCACTTGTGATGGATGAGCAAATTAATGCCTTTCCACTAGAATGCTCATTAGCTAAGCATTGATTACACAGGCCCGAATATGCTACAGGCTTCATTTGCTCAATCACAATTGTCTCAGCTGCTCATCTCTGTTCTGTAATCTCATTAATTGCTAAAATCTCAAGATTATATTTCATTTTCATTTTATCAGATCGGGTGAACAAACAATTTTATTTCTTCATTCACGCTGCTGGGTATATTGTCTGCTAGGAATCAGGCAACGTTCCCAAAGTTATACAGAAAACAGAATCATTATTAGTACTATGTGTAAAACTCACTTTTAGTGGATATTGGCATACTGGCACTGGTCTTGGTCAAGGCTATTCTGTACGGTCAGTTCCAAAAGGCAGAAATGAAGAAAAAGAGAGTTGATTGTTTACAGCAGTGTTTCCCAATCATTGGCTCAAGAACAAAATTTTCTCACCAATCCCTTGGAAGTTGCTCATGATGGTCTAAAAGCAGGTGCTTATTTTTGAATTCCTGGCTTGAAGGCAAGTTTTGGTTGTAGAAAAACCAGGTGTACAGCCAAACAGAGCCTCCTGTAGCCTGTCAGTTCACATAGGGGCTACCAAATAGCCAATTGCAGCCCTTATTTGGCACTGCCTATGGACTTTTCTCATGCTTGTGTTGCTCCCCAACTCTTTTTACATTTGAATGTGGCTCACAGTAAAGAAAAGGTTGGGGACCCCTCGTTTAGAGGGGGGCAGATTTCAATGGCATACTGTTGGACAGGGAGAAGATAATGCTTAAGTTGGGTTTATGGGAAGTTTGGGAATCAACGGTAGCTGGTAGTAGTAAAGGGGGTCAACAGGTAGGAGGGATTCTTTCTTTTCTGGTTGGCCAGTGAGCAGCATTGTCCCCAACCACCCTGTTATTTTCATACGGGCAGTAGGGCTATTTGAGTGGTGTTTATATTCAGGTTTGACATTTATCAAATCTTGTCAAAAAATACTTGCCACTGGTCGAGTGATTTATGGATGTGGTTGTGGATATAAATGGAGCTTGGATTGTTACCACTAGCTGGAAATGTAACTACAATACTATTTATGTTATATTATCTCTTGTTTGCAAGAGTAAAGTATAAGCCATTGATGCCACCGGAGGAAAGACAGGAGGGCCCTGAACTGCTGTAATAGGGGTGAGGATTATTGAGAAATAGGCAGGGATTGGGCAGATAGGAGCCATGATTGACCACAAAAATGCATGGGCAATGTGGGTTGTTGGTATATGTCTTCATAATTTTTGTGCAGTAATGATTGTCTATTTAATACATGTTCTAACAAGGCATTAAAGAAGAAGTGCAGAAAAAGTGCAGAAAAAGCAATTATACTTTATCCTTCATGTAAGGGGATAATCTTTGTTCTCCCCGTATGCCCTCCCTCCCATATGGAAACCAGCAGGATCTGCTAACAGTGCATTCATAGAGAGGTGCTCTCTAGTCTCTAGTATTTGCTCTCTAGTCTCCCAGTGGTGGGCAAGGTGCAAAATAAAAAGGGGAAAATAGAAAAACTTTTGTAGCATCTCTGTTTTGTACTTTACACCTTGGCCCCTTTAGTAAATGAGTCTGAAGGGTCACTAAAAGAGTTAATTAATAATTAAATAAATAAAAAATCCACAAATACCTTTTGTCTGACCATTAAATGATTCTACCCAACATAATATTATTCAGTGTAGAACTTTTAGAACTGATTGACCCTTAACTCTGAAAAACAGAGCATAAAGTCAAGGCTTATTTTATGAATTTAAAATTATTTCAGCCATGTCTTTGTACGTGGATGGACCAGTTAACAGGAAAAACCATTATATCCTTAACAAACCTCATATTTAATGGATTATCCAGAGAAAATGGCTGTATGGTTTTTTAATTAAACTAATAACATTTTAATTTATCAGTTCATCCTGAACTCAAGTTCTCTTCTGAACAGATACATTGTCAAGTCTACTTTAAATGCAATGAAAGCTGCTAATTATGGATAACTGTACTAATGAATACAAATGAGAGCTAGCGAGAAGTATTTGCTTACCTTATTTTTATATGAAAGAGAGCAGCTCTACGAATAAAGCTTAATAATTATAGCAGTAGGAGAGCAGCAATTTGCATTTGGATTGCATTTTTTACTTAAAATTCCCCAGCATCGTGTTGATCATAATTGGATCCTCCAGCTGTTGAGTCCATAACCCCCCCCCTTCGTTTCCCAGTACCAGAAGTTTTGGTGTTTGGCATGTGAGTGATGCCAGGCTCAAGAGTGCTGGGAAAGTACCTAATAATAAAAACAACAAATGGCATATCATGTAAAAATGTACTGTAGTGCTGAATCCAAAATTCCAGGAATTACCTGTTCTGCCTGTTCTTTGAAGACTTCTGTGGACAGTCCAAGGATCTAGTGCACATTCAGCAGATCAAATTTCCGGACATACACTGTATAACCATATTTCTCCTATCAAGGAAGGACCTCAAGAACCTCAATGAGGTATCTTACAGTTTACTTACTATATTTACCAATATTTTCCAGCCTATTGTAAAGTTAGAGTCTAGATAGAAATTAACAATTTGCTCTCCATGCCAGGGTTTGAGTGTGTGAAGGTGTTAGAAGGGTGGGGGAAGACATAAGTCTCTCAGGCAGCAAATATATCAGAGTCTTTGCACTACCCCTTGTATCACATGTCTAGGTTTCAACAAATGTCATTCTCCTATGTTAGAAAGCAGTGCAATGGCAAGATGGTGGTAGAACACAGCAGCATTGGTGTTCTTTTTGTCACTCACCCCAGCAACTACCCCACTGACATTATGATTGTTACAAAACAAAACATTTTGTCTTTGAGCCCCCTAGGACTATGGGCACTGGACTAAATTCCAGATCCCCTTTATTATAATCTGCCAACCATTAATCTGTTATTTGTTCTGTATCTTGAATTGATTCATGTTGATGTAAATCTTGTCGGGTCTGTAATCATGTTATGAGTCAATCTATACTGCCCAACTATTGAACCTCAAAGGGGACTTGAAATCAAATGTAAAAACTGTTGCGGAGCCACACAAGCATGAAAAAGGTGATGCTAAATAAGGGTTGTGATAGTCTGTTGGTTGTGCGATGTGGACTGCTAGCCTGCAGGAAGCTGTTTGGAGTAAACCTGTTCCTTTATGCAATCAAAACTTGCCTTCAACCCAGGAATTTAAAAATGGGCACTTACTTTGTGTCCACTGTGAGCAATTTAAATCGAGCTGGTGAGCAACATGATGCTCACTGGTTGGGTATCACTGCTCTACTGTTTGCATTTTCTATACTCTGCTAATTTTGGTGTCTGTTTTCTCATTAGGATCCTGCTGACACTATCACAGGTTTTCGTGTTTTCTCTCTCTTTAATTCACCCACTTTGGGAGTTGGTCTATGAGCGATGATGTTTCACCTTCCCACTCAATGCATATGCTTGGCTTGTGGCTCTGGTAGAAGGAAGGAAGTGCAAGCCTTTTATCTTAGAGTTGCACAGGCCGTGCTCAGAAGAGGAATGTACTACCCACCACTTCTAAGTACCCTCTTACAGCTTCTTGTAATTGTCATCAGCCGAAGGCCTTGCTAGGACTGCCTGATTATGCCTGGCAGTGTTGTAATTTCCAATCTATATAGTACTTTTGCGCGGTGAATTAATCCTGACGGAAGAGCATTAGCAGTATAGGGCCATCTTTTTTGTTTGGTCCTAATGCATGGCATTACAGATAAAAAAGAATTTCCAGTCAACTGAAGTCCCTGAAAAACATGCTATTAATGTACATTAAAAAGCCATCACAACAAAAATGAAGCGAAATTATTAGTTGCACGCTAGACTTGAAAGCACAGAATATCTGAAGCAACTCGCCGCTATAAAAAGAGAGAGACATTGTCTGGGAAATTAATACAATGAGACTACAATATCTAATCACGTAAAGCAGATGTTTGGCCTGTTTTATTGATTTACTTGCACTGGGATGAGATAAAATGTGTACTTATTCTGGAACCAATGGGATTTGAATGCTTTCATGTTATTATTTTTGCATGTTTCTCCCAAAATGTTCTTTATATGTACAATATAAAGATGCCTCTGAACGTACTCTCGTGGCTACGGCGCTCCCAGAACAGCCATTATAGTCCGTAATATGGCTTTGCAGAGAAAATGGTTTTATTTGGATTGTTTGCACCTGTGTCCCACAAATTCTATCCAAACGAAAAGACATTAGAAATGCCAGAGTAAATGTTTCAGGTTTACAACTTAGTATTTGCAAAATAATTGGTAAAATGACCCTAAATCTATCATTAATGGAAGAAACAATACACTTAAGTAATAAAGTCTGACCAAGTGCAAATCTTCATTTGCAAAACTGAAGGGGGTTTGTTACTTCACTTGCTCAGCTGAGAGACCTGAACTGAGAGAAGACAAAGTACTTACGATTGAAGTGAATTCCATTCACAGCCAATAACAGCTGAGCTGTAGACGTCAGGTCATAGATCTTTCATTGACAGATAACAGACACAGATCCTGCACCTAAAATAAAAAAGTTGTGGATCCCGTTCTCAATTCATGATTTTTTTTTTAGGTAAGTTACGTGAGCACATCGTAAACTGCCCTACGGACAATACACACAATATTTATTCTTGTTTGTGCAGTTTTTTTCTGTTTACAGCTTTAATTACATAACCCCCTAATTTTGCCCAGGGGCAATAACCCATAGCAAAGAAAAGTGTTTGTTTTTAAACAGCTCAGCAGTAAATGCTACCTGCTGATTGGATGCTATGGGTAACTGCTAGTGATGGGCGAATTTCATTTTCCGAAGACACCTGAAGTTGACGACTTCAGAAAACAAAGCAATCTGTGTGTCATCCCACTGGCGATTTAGATTCTAGCTGGCGGGAAGGTATTAGTCGCCCAAAGAAGAGACGATTTGTCACTGGGTGACTAATCTCCTCCAATTAGCATTGTGTGCCTCTACCCTAACAGGAATAGATGCTGCAGGGAGGAAGCTTGGGGGGGGGGGCAATGGAGCAGCAGGGGAGGGGGTGGGAAGGGCTAGGGTTTATTTCTCATTTACATAACTCACAGATGATTTTGCACCTTCGAGCATGGAAAGCGAAGTAGGTATCACATGAGAATACCTGTATTAGTGCAACAGAGGTTTAGATGCAGTCGATATAAATGGTTCCTTAATTCACAAAAAGGTTGGTAGAAATTACTACAGTTTGTAAACCACTCAAATCAGCCTTAATTAAAAAGACTACAATGTTACTCCATATGCAATATATTTATGTTATTTTTATTTATTTTTCTTTGTTAATCACAAATACTGTTAACTACCTGTATCTGAATTTATAACTATATTGCAAAAAGAAATTTCAAAAATTACCAAATTTTGGCTGCCCCCCCCAGGAGTGGTGTGGCAGCAGGTCTTATCCTGAAGGCCACTTAGGATGATTTTTGGGAATAAGGAATTTTTGCCCTCCAAGATACACCCAAAAGTCCAGCTAACAGTTAAACTTGGGTGAGATTTGGATTGAAAACTTGTTTGCTGTTCTATATACAGTATTGCTGTAACTAATGATGGGCTAATTTGACCCGTTTCGCTACGCTGAAAATTTGCAAACATTTCCAAAATGCATTGAAGTCTATGGACGACACATTTTTTTTTTTTGATGTTTAACTTTTTTGTTTATCCCAGCATAAGAATTTCTTTACACACAACTATTTTCCACCCTTTGGAGTCTATGGGCTTATCAGCCTGCAACTATTTTTTTTCTGGATGTGTATAATCTTATTTTGATCTAAGGGTGGCCCTAATGATAAGTTCAATCTTCAAGGGGGTCTTGAACTGCAATGACAAGAACTGTAGCAATAATGCATGCAAATAGATAAACTTACTCTAAGCTCACTTGCAATCAATGTATCTTATTGTGTCCTTGTTGGAAAAAGGCACATGTGTGGAGACATGTTGGTGTTAACAGTGCACAACATGTGATGATTATTAGTTGTCCATTTGCCTATTTATTTATTTATTATTACCAATTCCCAATAGAATTTCTGACATGTGACACATCAGGTTATCGAGTATATGTAGCTGAGAAGTAGATCATCTCAGCCTCTTTATCCATTCATCCTTATCAGGAATGCTTGGAATAACTCAAAGATGATACTGACATTCCTCTTTATGGTAGGAACCATGTCAGTAGCATTAAAAAAACAACGCTGAAATATATGCAATCCCCTGTCAGTCATGAGGGGAGGGTGATGGGATCTCCAAAAAATTAAAATAGTATTTGTAATTTTTACTATAGACATATGCAGTTGTATGAAGATTAAAAGCAGTGTGTTCAAAAAAGTGAATAAAGCTCAAAATCCTTATACAAGTATAGAATCCATTATTCGGAAACCCGTTATCCAGAAACTCTGAATTCTAAACTCAAACATTCACTGTATAAACTGAAGCATGTTTCAAGATTTTGCTTTCTTTTGAATTACTGAATTAATATTTAGTTGTATAATCAATGTTTCTGAGAACTGCTGCACATCGGTGCTGCATGGAGTCCACCAACTTCTGGCACCTGTTACATTCCACAATTCTTCTGCATTTCTTGCTTTTGCCTCAGAAACAGCATTTTTTATGTCACCCACAAGATTTCTATTGAATTAAGATCGAGGAATTGGGCTGGCCACTCCATAACGTCAATCGTATTGACCTGGAACCAAGATGTTGTTCATTTACTGGTGTGTTTGGGTTCATTGTCTTGTAGATACTCTAATTTCAAGGAGCTTCTGATGAAGTGGCAGGACGCCACGAAACGCGTTAAGCGGGCAGCCATGGGTTGCTGCTGTAACTGGTTTTTATATGTCTATTGAATAAAATTTAAATTTTTTTACATTTTACTGAATTCTCACGGTGCTTCGCCTTTTTTTGTTCCTCTAATTTCAAGGGCATTTCCTCTTCGGCATTAGGCAACGTGACCTCTTTAAGTATTTTGATGGATTGAAACTGATCCATGATCCCTGGTTATGTGATGAATTGGCCCAACACCATAGTATGAGAAACATCCCCGTATCATGATGCTTGTGCCACCATGTTTCACTGTATTCACTTTGTACTGTGGCTTGAACTTAGTGTTTTGGGGTCGCCTGACAAACTGCAGCCCCTAGACCCAAAAAAAACCAGTCCACAGCCCTTTCTCTTTAGGCCAATAAATGTGTTCTTTGGCAAATTGCAAGCTCTTCATCACGTCTTTTTTTCAACAATGGGACTTTTAATCTTCCTGGAGTTGATCATTGACTTTGCCATTTTGGCTATTCATCTATCTATTCAAATGGTTGTTTCCTTTTCTTCCACGTCTTTCAGGTTTTGGTTGCCATTTTAAATCATTTGAGGTCTTAAAGTTGACCAGCCTATCATTTTCTGCTCTTCTTTATATGTCCCCCACCCCATCAACTCTTTAATCAAAGTTCGCTGTTCTATTGAACAATGTCTCGAATGACCCATTTTACTCAGATTCTCAGAGAGAAATGCACTTGAACTTGCATGCACAACATTTGCTCCTTCCATACTTAAATAAGGTCTGTAATTGACTCCTATTTTTTTCACAGAATGAATGAGCTCACTAATTGATCTCCACACTGCTATTATTTGGAACAAGTTATTATTATTATTATTTTGAACACTGTTATTATTTGGAACAAGCATCAATTAATGAATCAATGACACAGAATGAGCAGCATGCATATCATGACTGTTGGGTCTGTTGGTTTTCTATAACCCTACTACACCTACTAGTAAATTATTTGCCATGTAAAAATATAATTTCTACCAAAAACAGTGATCGATCAGGATAGTGATGTCAGACTGCTATTATCAGGGCCGGATTTACATAGTGGGTGCCCCTAGGCCCACTGCCGTTCATCTCCCCTGTCCCCTCCCCTTTATTCGTGCAAATTTTCATCATCTTGACTGGAGCAATGGGGATTGGCGCAGAGGAAATATAAAAAATGATTGTATCTCCAGCGCATCCCCAGTGTTTTTGAACCAATGTGGGTGTGGTTGGGCAGCATGCCTGGCCTAGGCCTAGGTGGCCTTTCCACAATTCCGGGCCTGGCTATTATTCTGAACACAACTGTAAATACATTCTATCCCTGTGAATTGGTGCATTTCACTTTAATTGCTAATTCAACATGCAGATTTTCCTGTCTTGCATGTACTGAGTTGTTGTACTAAATCTCACAGGCTGTTTCCTTTATTCCTCCTTCTTCAACTTGTTCTTCTGAGGATCATTAACTGTATAAAATACAGCCAACACATGATTTTCAGCTTTCCGTAATTTGAAAGAATGTATTCCTAATGGAATCTACCAAGGATTATCTGATAATCCTGCCAGTGAAATCTATTTTAAACATTTAACGGCATTTGACATTTTTTGAAACTTCTGTAAAGCTGGAGCAGTGAACAGTGTTGCTAGATTTTTTTTTTTACAGAACTACAATTTCTTAACAACATATCAGTAGATACCAGCAGAGAATTGTTTTTTTTTTTACCAGGGGTGCAGATTAATAGAAATGATGGCAAATATGTAAAATATGCAGTCTTTGCTTATATACTTATATATTTATATTTCAGCTGCTCATGTTCTAAGACAATTTGGATAATACTCAACTATTCCAATCCGCTTGTTGTAAGCTGCTAGTCCCACTGATAGGGACCCATGTATTACTCAAGAAGACATCATCCTGCAGCACTCTGAATCTGGTGAAAGTGATTTATTTTGCCAACAAATTCTTCTTCTTATTTCCATAAACATAATCTGTTCCTATAGATCCATGGTCAGGTTAACAAGAATGGAATCAAAGCATGTTCCTTTTTGCTGCTGCTGAGAGAGAGACAGAAATACTGTACTATCTATTGTTATCCGTGAGTAACCTTCCACTCATAGGAACTGCTCCAGTGTATTCTGTCACAAGTATTTTTATGGTTACCAGGAATTGCTGTACAACAGGTTATATCGTAAGATCAATGTATTGAGCTGGACCCTAATTAAGAGAGTCTATTCCATCAACGAGAGGCCTGTCTTTTACATTAGTTATTGATTTGTGCAATACAGGTATATGAAAAAATGATTTTGTGGATTAAATTTGAATCAATCAATAAACACTGTATTTCTATATACCTTTAATTTACATATATACCGTATATATATATATATATATATATATATATATATATATATATATATATATATATATATACATATTGATTTAATATTGTTTATAATACTGCCTTTTAAACTGTGCTTTTTATTACTATACAATGTTTGTTCATTTTAGTATTTTTATTGTCCTGCTTCTACATACAGGAGTAATGTCATACACTATAATAACACTTTTTCAATATTCATTCATCTTTGAATTTTCAGGCTTTGCATTTGCACCTGTTTTTATGAAATCCCATCTTGATAGATTCCATGACAGTGTTTAGGTAAAACAGATTCACCCAGAATCTGACCAGAACTAATGATGGAATCAACCAGGGGCCAGAATAACAGAATAATTTGTGTACTTTAATGGAGTATTTCTGTCTTTAGAATATTACTTAGGGCTTAGAAGTAGGAATAAGCAAAATAGAAAAATAAGGCAAATTTGGGGCCATTTTTCACAAAATTCAGATGTAGTGAAAAGTTTACCATTTTGTAAACTGCTTTGCAAATATTTCTGCGACACGAAATGGCGCAGTTTCACTCATTGCTACTTAGAAGTTGTGTACAAAAAAGTCTTAGAGGCATATTCATTCATTTTGATATTGAGTTTTTGAAAAATGATATTGCAAAAAACACTGGTAGTCATTTTGTTCTTAATTTCTAACATATTTCTAAAAATACTCCAAAAAAACTTGATGGTGTTAATTCACAGAAAAAAACTTTAACCATAACAAAAATTTAAAAAAAAGCACACCAGGCTTCAGATACTTACGTTTTTATTTCAGTGTTTTTGGCAGTACTCAGTTGATAAATCTTGAAAATTCTTTGAAAATTCAAGGTGTTTTTTGAAATAAAAAAAAAATTCAAATTGTGGGACAAAAACCATCTCCAATTTTAATAAATAGACCACTTAGAAATTTTTGTTCTCCTTTAACAGCAATAATAAAAATCTTCTTGCAACAGAATTTTGAGTCAATTCCTCTGTGTAATTTTTCTGAACTTGTTTGTGAGATGGATCCACCGTGTACTCTGTGAAGTCTATAAATGTGATTTAAGTGGTTCATCTGATGAGCAGGAATACGGCAGGATGCAAATAAACTAACTCTGCCAATAAAGTAAATGCAAATAATGTATTTTCCCTTTAGGAAACTTAGATTTAGCTTGTGCACCACTGACTCTATAACCACATAATTATAATGCACAAAGTGTCCACAGCAGATCATTAAGTGGCACCAAGAGGCACACAAATGCTTTTGCTCTGAAGTTTTTGCCTTTAAGATCATCGGTTTCAGAGATTTATTATTTTTAGAATTTAATCAACTTCTTCCGTACCTGTTTTAATTAAGTTTTCTTTCCTCAGATGGTTCATGAGCCGGACAAACCAAATGTTTCTTATTAAATATTGATCGGTTCTTATAGAGGAGAAAACACCTAAATTTATTACCATACAGAAAGAAATGACTCTGGGTTTCTGAGATGGATGGGAAATGACTTATCTATTAATAATACTTTAAATGGCATTAGGAATGTATTGGATGTCACAAGTAATTTCCAGCTCTTCTTTTTGTTTTGATACATCAAGGGGGTTATTTATCAAAGGCTGAATTTTAGAGTAATGTGAATTTTTTTTTCAAATCAAATTTGAGTCAAATTCAAATCGAGCTTTCTTCCGAAAAAAAAAAAACCTCGACTTTTGCATGGCACATTTTTTTGGATGAGCGTTTTATTTTTTGACATGCAACATTTTTTCCCCTCCCATTGGAGTCTGTGGGGAGTATATTTTGAAGTGAAATTTGGCAAAAATTTGGCTCGTCACTACTATTTACATCTTCACATAATTCAAGGGACCGCTGCCATTGACTGCTACAAGAACTCTGCAGGTTTTAAGTGGAGAATAGTCAAATTAGAATTGTTTCCAGGGTTGAGGTGTGATAAATTTCACATTCAAATTTGAATTTGAATTTGTGGTTTCAATTCAAATTTGTGGGTTTTGACCAAAAAAAATTTGAATTCGAATTTACCATTTGAACCTTAGTAAATTTTCCCCCAAGTATTAAAGTTGGGAAAGATGCAATTTCACTTCTGTGTCTTTTACAAAATAGGTCCAAAAGATTGTGCACTAAGCAAGCTAAACGTAATTGCAGTATATTCTTCCTCAAACCAATAAACATGTGTACAATGTATACATACAGGTATTCCTCAGTTGTGTGCCAAGTTTACCCAAAATAACAAGACACCCCTATATGACAAATAAACGTTAGCTGTCACTTATACCTTAAAATTGCCAAATCTTTTTTTGATGGCTGACCTGAGCCAATGAACCTCCTTCTTTGTACTACACAAAGCTGCTGAATCCAAGTCTTAATCAGTGTCAACAATGCTATTGATGGAATCAGCCAGGACAATTGAATAATGTGTGTACTTTAATGGAGTGTCTTTGTCTTTAGAATTCTACTGAGAGCTTAGAAGAACGCATGAGGGAATGAGCTTTTCCCCCAAAAAATCAGGCAATAAACTGCAATTGACTGCGATAAATTTGGTGAATTTCAGTGAGATTTCATTATTTGTCAACTGCTTCACAAATCTTTCTGCAAAGTGAAATGGGGCAGTTTTGCTCATCGCTACTTAAAAGTTCTGTACAGAAGAAGAAAAAGACTACAGAAAAAGGCAGATTAATCGATTTTGGAATTGAGTGCAAAAGGTTTACCTGTTTCGTGTTTGTTATCTGACCTATTTAAAAAACGTGAAACATCATTTAACTCGAGTCATTTCCCTTAAACATCTTAAAGTTGAAGGTTATAAGTACAACTATATAAACAGCTTATTTTTACAGTAACACCATATTCTTCAGCTTAGTAACCAAATGCACATGCAATAGGTTGATGAAATCAACAAAAACATTTTTCAATTCACAAGATTTTCAATCTCATATAGTTCACAATTTTAAATAATACATTAAAATAACATCTGTTAGAAATTTCTAATATAAGACAAACACGACAAAATCGAGCGAAAATCTGAATAGTTTTTGCTGAAATGATTTTTCTGACTTTTTGCCAAAAAGCACGATTTTTTTTGGATATTTGCATGAAAAGTCCGAAATAGCTGGATTTTTGGGCCAATTCCAGTGCAGACCACAGAAACTTCTGTAAAGAATATGAACCTCTCCCATTGACTTATAAACAACCTTGGTAGGTTTGAGATGGCGGATTTTCAGGTTCTGATTTTTTCCATCCTTGGTGTATAATAAATCTCTAAAAACTCAAGTCTCTTTTCCACTAAAAAATTCGGATTGTATTGTTAAAAATTTTTTTTCACTTTTTTTTATTCGGACTTTGATAAATAACTCACTTAGTGAGGAAACCGGAACTTAAGCTTCAAGAAAGACAATTATACCTGAGAATGACGAGAGTCTCTGGCCTTCAGGTATTGGTAACGGAGAAAGTCCTCACAAATTTAGGAGAGCACTGACCAACGCTCCTATAGAAGAATATTCCAAGCTTCCAGGAATGTATAGCTGTGGGGGGAAATGCTTCCAATCGGAGTTATGTAGTTTTAATGATGACCTCTTCCTACAGATACCCAGGGTAGTAATCCTGCACTGGATGAGTTTACTTATAGGAAGAGTTGGTAACTCCAAACAGCCAAGCAGAAATGACAGTCCTTGCAGAGGTAAGTAATCCTGGACCGTTGCAACCTTGGGTAAGTACCTAGTCCCAGAATTTCGAGCCAACCATTGGTGTCATGTTCATACAGTCAATAGCGTAATGTAGTAGCACGCCAAAGCAGGCAGGATAGACAAGCAAGAGATAACTGCAGAGTCTTAGCGGGAGTTAGTTACTTTGCGGGACAAAATAAGTGTAGCACAGCTGTCAAGGGTTAATATCACCATTGTGACTCAGCTGGTAAGGCTTAGTAACAGTTAATCACAGTCTTGATTTTATAAATCATAAATCATGCTTGTTTGGGCTTGCAAGGGTTAACCAGTGCTAGAGAGACTTTTCTTGAACAATAATAATTAGTCCAGGCAGAAAATGATACAGTCTAGTGAAACTTTAACTCACACACATACAGGAGGCCGGAGAGTTGAGCCATTGCTAGGGAACACCCTCAGAGAAATGCCAAAGTCCAGACACACCGGGTCAAGCCTTGGAAATCCATCCAACCAAGCTGTGTAATACTGGGGAGAGGAACCAGAGCCAAAATCCAAGTAAATCACTGACTAATAGGACCCAGAATCTGGACGTAGGTGAACGCCGAACCGAATATAAGTATAATTGCGCAGCGTCACTGCAAATGTGCCCGTTTTTAAATCATCCGGGGGAAGGCAGCCGCAAGCTCCAGACACAGAGCTGCGGTGCCTGACACTTAGGGGCAGATTTACTAAGGTTCGAGTGAATTTTCAAAGTTAAAAAAGTTCGAATTTGAAGTAATTTTTTGATACTTCGACCATCGAATGGGCTACTATGACTTCGACTTCGATTCGAAGTAAAATCGTTCGCATATTCAACCATTTGATAATCTATGAGTCTATGGAGACGATTAAATTAAATTTGCTCATCTCTACTGTCTGTCCATTCGTTAGTAGTATCACTAGAACAGAGCACACGGAGCATGTGCATTGTCACTGACACTCAAAAGATAGCCTAATAAGATCCAAGATGTTGAGTTCCTGAGCACAACTTTGAAGGCTTGGATTATTATCTGTTAAAGGGCTGCTGCTCTGCTTTTCCCAGTAACTTGAATTCAGAAAACATCTCATTACTAGCCATGGCTGATTTTTATTTCTTCTTTGTGGAACTCTTGAGAATGTGATGCAGAATGTTATGACTAATAATTACATTGGAACACTGTAACCAACCATGAAAACTGGTGCAGACGTATTCTCACAGTTGGACTGTGCTTGTTACACCTACAGTAGCAATACCTCAGCTATGTTAGTAATGTGTTGTTAAGAGTAGCTCATTCTCCATTCCTTAGCAGTATTACTAGCAACACTTCAATATTGTTGGTTCTCCTGTGAGGGGAAAAAGATGTTGACTTTGAAGTCTACACACTTACTTATGCACTACTTACTGGGTGACGTTATAGTCACAACAAACATATCACCAGTATAATCTCATTGAGCTTTTCTTGAGCCTCTCAATGTCTTGTTGATAGTATTACAAGACGTTTGACTTTGAATTTGACTGGATGAAATGCGTTGGGCATTTTATGCACTGTCAAACTATAATATGAGTATAATAAGTCCACTTCGCTCTAGGGTTGCCACCTTTTTAAAATTTCTTTACCGGCTTGTGGGGGGCGGGGACGCAAAGGGGCGGGCCGTGACGTCAAAGGGGGCGGGTCACGGACACTAAAAGAACCACAAAGAAAAGGTAAGTTCAAGGGGATTGGTATTACAAATTGCCGGTAAATTTGTAATACCGGCCCCGGCCTTGGCAGGTATTTTACCGGCTAGGCCGGTAAAATACCGGCCGGGTGGCATACCCTACTTGGCTCCCATTGTCATGTGCATATCACCTTGACTAATCTCCAAGCTGAAGTGCAGAGTAATGTGTTGTCCTTTGAGAAATCCTTTATGAGCAGTATTTCGTTTACAGGATTAGGCAGGACTGGGTTTTATTACTAGCGCGGGGAAATTCAAGAAAAGCTTTATGATTAATTATGATATGTACTACAAATGCACCGTAAGTAAGGTTTTGCTACTGAGGTATTGGGATTTTGTGAGAGTTTTTTGGATTCTCGTATAAACTCTGGCTACACAGAGAGGGCGTTGGCTGTTAATTCAATTTGGGGCTCAATTAACAATTTGGGGTGCAATTTAACTTGCAGTCTCATGCAGAGTATCTGTTTAAATTAAAATAAATCAGCTTGTTTAGCAAAATGGCATTTTATTGCTTTGCAAGCTTATTGGAATGTTTGTGATTAGCTGAAGAAAATGTATCTCTCTGGGATTTTCCACCCTAAAAAGTCCCTTTCTCTACAAGGTTATTTAAGTACACACCCTAAGCTATCTGTAGTAAGTTCACCAAAAAAACAAAATTCCCCCTTAATAAAAATGACTAATAGGAAGAAACGTAGGTGAGGAATACAGTGCTTATTGGATACCAATACAATCTGCATGGGTGTGTAAATGTTTCCTTAGCTTTTCATTATTCGCTTCCCCTCTGTGCTTATAAAACCTGCACAAGAAATCTTTTTCTTTTATGAATCCATATTCTTCTCAACATAATGTGGAGATAAATCCAAGGTGTAATGACCTGTGTTGTACGATAATTTGTCAGGCATAATTAGGAGAACGGAGATACCACACCACTAGGCTATTAGAAAATTATTTTTCTTGTGAATGTTTTCCATGAGGTCCCATTGATAGATCTATCAGCATTAAATATACTTGTAAGGGGATCGCTCTGGGTTTTATATTCTCGTATTTCACTGCGTTGTTCAGCAAGGACGAGTATTCAGGCAATACATTGTCTTCCAGCAATTAGAGAGATTATCTGGTATCGGAGGATTTCAGCGACACAGCCTCTGCTTGGGTTTACCTTGAACACAAATTAACCTGTGAAGGTCAGTGTCATGGGCCGATACAGAAAACACATTTAAATCAAATCAGACAACACGATTTCTGTGTTGTTTTACAGCCACCATGCAGAAAATGGCAGAAGCGTATGGGAAGACAAAGACCAGAAACAAATTAACTTCATGGACTTGGAAATGTCAGTAAGCATTATGAAACTCTATATTCTGTGGGTGCAAAGAGAAAGCAGAATAAACACAACAGATGTCAGATTACTTTCAGGCACCACATGAATCCTTTCAGGTCAATAGATCCAAGTCAACCTGAAAAATCTGACAATGACAGAGGAAAATCTGTTGAACATCAAAGTCCCTTTTTTCCCCAGCAGTGATTCCTGGCACAGTGGAGAGAGCTTTTACTATAAGTGAGGGAAAATCACAACATTTAAATGGGTCAATCAGATGAAAATTAATCCTTAATGAGCCTTAGCTAAAATTCCTCCAAGGCATTTTCACCAGATGCTAATTCAGTATTGGATATAAATTTGCATTTGTAGTAGAAGAGAGCTCAGTTGCATCGTTCATTAACACAGTTTCATTAAAAATACCTTGATTTTTTTATTTGAACACAGTTTCCTTTACTAGGGAAAACAGGTGTTGGAAGGTTTAAAACAGACCAGTCCAAGTGGAGGCTGTTGAACCACTTGTGTCCCTCCAAGAGTTTTCCATGGTCATCAAACTGCTCAAAAGTTTTCTGACTTCTTTGAATGGCATTATTTTATTATTATATGATCCCAAACATTTAGTATAGTAAATGATTGCCCCTCTACATGTGAATAGTTGGGCAGGTTTTATTGTGCCTTATATGCAAATCATATTCTATGCTCTTGGGCACCATGTTCACTTCCTATGTAACTATGTAACTAACTATGTAACTTCCTTTAGCTGGGAGCTCTGTGCGGCATTTTTTATAAACTGCCGGCTCTTCCCATCCTTTCTGTTATGTTGTTCTGAGATTTTAAATTAGCTTCAGGAAGCAGTGATCTTGCATGCTTAACCATACCTATATTTTATTCCTCCCACACAGCCGCTTTTTTATCCCACCAAGTTTGAATATTTTTCTGGGGAGAACACTGACCAATTATTTTGGTCAGCTCATATACACGCTGGGATGGGACTATTCACACTTTAGTCCACATCGGGAGGAATTGTAGTATGCTTTGCTTCCTTCACCTGTTTCGATCTATGTATATATGATTTTTCATTAGTATAAGTGCTAATAAAGGATGTTGGTAAAATGGTAGAACATCTATAATTTTAGCCATGGCCAGAGAGTGAGTAAAAAGTAGTCCTGGCAAAAATAATCAAAGCAGCCCACATATAAATTTAAATGTGAAACACTAGCGGCTAGACCCTCCCCCAAGTTAAAAAAAACATTGATGGTCAGCCCCTGTGAGTTAAAAAAACCATTGGCGACCAGGCCCTCCCCCAAGTTAAAAAAACAAAACATTAGTGACCTGTCCCCCCGAGTTAAATACCATTGGTGGCCAGGGTCCCCCATTAAAGTAACAAAAACTAAACATTGGTGGTCAGGGCTCTCCCCCTATAAAAGTATAAAAAAAAATCACTGTGAGTAGGGATAAAAGAAAAAAAAACCCATTGTTTATTGGAAACCTTTAAAATTTGGCAAGCAGCCTGCTTCCTTCCAGGCAACATGAGCGTCTTCCTTCTCGGTGGCTTTGGTTCTTTTGGAACTGTCCACCAGGCATTTGCCCAAATTGTCCAATGGCCAGTCTAAACCTCATTTGAGCCATCACCTTGGGGGTTATTTACTAAGGTCGGAAAATTTCTCACAATTTTCTTAAAACCACTTTGACCAATCTCCCGTGCACATTTTTACTGTATTTATCAATAAATGTACCCAAACAAATCTGATGGGGAAATGGCTCTATAAAATTGTGAAAAAAAATCCGAAATTGTATGTTTTTTTGGATGTGATGCCTGAAAACTAAACATTATTCGGATTATTGTACGAAACCCAGCACAGATCATAATTAGTGATGAGTGAATTTAATCGTCAGGCCTGAATTTGCGGTGAATTCCCACGATTCTCTGCCGGTGAATAAATTCGCGAAACCACAGAGAAAATTAGCCGACGTATAGAAAAACCGAGACGCCGGCGTCGTTTCGCAAATTTTTCGCTGTTTCGCGAAAATTCACAAATTTTCCAGCGAAGTGAAACGCCCCAAATTCGCCCATCACGAATCATAATATCTTCTAATTGTAAATGGGACATTTGCCATTGACTGCTACATGAACTCGTCAGGTCTGAGATGGAGTACTTTTTATTTGGACTTTAGGCAGCCTCGGGGTTTAACCGTTTCACAAATTTTTCGCAGTTTCGCGAATTTCGCGGGAAATTCGCAAATTTTTAGGCGAAGCAAAACGGCGCAAATTCGCGCATCACTAGTGTCAAATAGTCGACTTTTGAGTTCTTAAAGGGCCAGAGTATGGTAAATCTCCATAATCTAATTCGATTTTTTTTTAAAAAAACTTGAATCAAATTTGAATTACCCCTAGTTGAATTTGACAGTTTTGACCATAAATAAATTTAAAAATTCGAACTTTGATAAATCTGCCCCTTAGAGTCCTCCAAAAGAAAGAATTTCATTATCTGCATGACTTCAGGCATTGGTGGAGCAGACAGGCAAAGGCATGAGTAAATACAGCCCAAATAACGTGCAGATACACTCTAACCAGGCAGATGGAAGCCAACAGGGGCATGAGATAACAAAATGCCAGGATGTAATCAGATATGTCACACGTAGTTCATTTACATTTAAATCTAGCCAAGGGCCGAAGTCTATTTATTAAATCTGCAAAGATGTCCCAGGTTGCAGATAAATGAATCTGAAAATCTGATTCACGATGGAGGAGGCAATCAGCTCTTAGGTTTTCTCCTTGAGAATGTAAGATGGCAAAGCAAGGATGCCCGATGATAAGGGACATGATTGATGGCTTTTTGCTTTACCCTGTGATTAATAAATCCCCACAAATGGAAACATTTATCAAAAGCTGCAGTTTACAATGAATGTAAAATCACTGCCATTATCAGATGTTTGCTGTTTGCAAGCTGGAATATCATATAAGGCCTTTGTCTGTTTTCGGATACTGGGAGTTATAGTTTAACCACAGCTTTAAGCCGTAGATTGGCTAGCCAATATTACAGTCAATATTGAAATACATTCACTGGTACAGACACACTAATAAAGGTCCCGTGTACTTGACCTTGACACTGGATTCCGAAACCTGATTCTCACCTGACACTGAATCCTGACATCTGACCTAAATATTTGGTCCTGATACCTGATCTTGCTGTTAAAAATTATCTGAAAGCTTGATTCTGATTTGACACGTGATACCTGGGTGAAGGAACCTTGTCCTGATCTTGACACTTGATCTATAGACTTTAAGGAGTCGTAAACCCTAAAAACAAATGAATGCAAATATGTTTTTTCATTTAAATTAATTTATTTTACTTTTTAGTTTTCATGATATTCACAGTTTTTACACCTGCTGCTCATTTCTGACCGACTATCCTCACCTCAATTAAATTTGTGAGAAAAGCCATGTCTTGTGATAATGCTCTTCTTAGACCTGATCAAAGAAACATTAGGGGGCAGATTTATCAAGGGTCGAATTTCGAATTTGAAAACCTTCGAAATTTGAATTCAAAAAGACCAACCAAAATTAAATTGAAGTTTTTTTTTTGGCTCAATAGGCCCATTTCGATCGATTTTTCAGTCTACCAATTGACTCCAAATATGTTCTAGGAGGTCCCCTATAAGCGAAAACAGCAATTCGGCAGGTTTTAGATGGTGAATGGTCGAAGTCGAATTTTTAAAGAGACAGCACTTGATACATTTTGAAATTGAAATCGAATTTGGACTATTCCCTAGTCGAAGTACACAAAAATTAGCTCAAAATTCTCACTTCGACCTTTGATAAATCTGCCCCTAAGTGAGCTTAGAACTGACCAGAGAAATGTCAGATGTCAACATTTGCCAATTGCATTTGCATTTTTTTCCCTATGTTTCTTTTGGCCCAAATGCATTTGCGAAAATGGACATTCTTTGTTATGCTAAATACATTAGTGACAAGGGATGTATTTTCTTGCATTTTTTTATTGCACAGAATGCATTAGTAAATTGATGCTTTTTCCCTGCGCAAAAAAGAAAACCTGTTTTACATGAAAAAATTTGCCCATACCTCAAAGAGATCATGGAGTCCAACCCTTAACAGATGCATAGGTAAAGAATCCTTGAATTATATGGATTTTATGGATTTTTTTCTCAAGTTGGGAAGCTGGACTGAAGCATTTAGAAACTCATGTAAACTAAATCCAAACAAGCCCTTCTATTGATTCCCCTAAAGATTTATTCTGTCGTCACCTTACCTTTAAATTTAGTCTTGCAATAAATGACACAAAAGCACATTATTCTAGAAAATATCATTTTTTTCTTTTTCGTTAATTACTTTCCTGTGTTGCTCCTAAGAGTATTGGTTCAGATCCACAGACAGGCAGAAACAGAGAACAAGGCAAAGCTTCAAATATTCTCCTAATGGAATAAATAAAGCAGAGCTCTTTTTACTTGGCGACATCATAGGAAAGACCCATTTTCTCTTGCAGTCTGACAGTTCCGCACCGGGCTAGAACATGCCAGCTCAGACAAACTAAATCACACAGCCAGCCTTATTAAATATGTATGAATGCGAAAGGTAGAGTGCTGATAATACATTTACAGAATAAGATAAAATGTGTTTAGGGAACGAAAAAAAAAAGAAGAAGAAAGGATGGGGATGAGAGGACCATGAAAAAATTCACCCAAGAATTCATAATACAATCAAACTCCATAAAATGTAAATAAAATTCTCTCTCTTTATTAGAATTTGTCTTTTGGCTAAGGCATCTTGCGTGGGAGAGAACTTATATCTGCGTGGGGATGCTTGCAGAATATGAATATCATCAAGATAGAAACAGAATACCCACAAGGACCATCTTATTGTGTATATCTCATCAGCTGCCTATATTGTGATGTAAAACAGCCAGCTTGTTCATAATGCAAGAGTCAGGCCACCATGCAGAACGCAGGCTTTCCCTCATCTGATGGTAATAGAGACCAACAGTGGAATATTGCTGGAAATTGAGTACATTGCAGACGGTTCCCCACCCAGGGCATCTTGCTCTGCTGCTGTCCATTCTTGTTGGAATCAACCAATTACAATGCCTGATTCTTGTCACTTTATATGTACTGTATATGTGGTTTTTATTTTTGGAATGGCATTAATGGATAAAAGAAAGATCCAGCACAAGGTCCAGAGCAGAGCCATACATGCATTAAGCATTCTCCTCCTGCTGTTATTGTGGGAATAATGGATTTCCCTGGAAAAAAAAGATGAGGGTAAAATGAGATGCTGTGGTTTAGTGACCTGTAACTGTGGGCAAGCAATTGCCATAATTCTGTCTTTTATTAAAAGCAATGACAACAATAGAGAAATATGAATATTTATTAAGTGGTCATAATGAAATTATCCTCTAATGGAATGTGGCTTATAAATGTAAAAAAAAGAAGAAGAAAAATACAATTAATTACCTGTACTAATGTGTTTCACCGAGGATATGACACTTTTTTAATCCCCATTACCTGTTCATCTGTAATAAATGTGCTGCTTTCGGTTACTGAGGTTGAGATATTAACGGGCCACCCGTCTGGCTAAAAGACCAGCATCTGGTTACATCTAGGACTCCTTACACTTTAGGGTAACCCCTCAACATAAGAACATATCACATTACGGTTTATTGATAAATATTGTGCACCTGGGACAAGCAGCAAATTCCCAATTTATGTTTTAGAAGGGTTTCTGGTGTTATTGCTCTCAAAGGGACAAAATGTGTGTAATTAGGCTACACCCAACCTGTACCCACAAATAGTCACTATGCAGTGATAAAGCATTGTCACTCACCCTTGTGGGTTATTGGGACTGAAAACCTCTCGTTGTCCTTGCTAGAATATAAAGTAGAAGCCTCATTTTAAATTTTTCAGGAGACCAGGAAATAAATGGTGTAAAATCTGGATTTCTCATGCATTGCATTTTGATGGGCCACAAAAGTCGCCAGAATAAAATTGATCTCTGAGTTAAAAAAGTCGCCATAAAAAAAAACACGCCCATTGACTTTAATGCATTTGGACAAAAAAGTCCCTGAGACAAAAAAGTTGCTAAGGCAAAGAAGTCTCTGAGACAAAAAAGTAGGCACAAGAAAAACGCCCATTGACTTTAACGCATTTGGAGTGAGAAAAAAATTGTCGCACAAGGAAAAATCTGTCGCTTGTAAAAATGTGTTTTCGGGGAGATTAGTCGCCACGAAGAAGAAGAGATTTGTCGCCTGGCTACTAATCTCCCTGAATCTGCCCGTGTGGCCAGACCCTAAAAGTATTCACCTGAACACACCTTTGCTCATAAAGTGCAAAATAAATAGGAAACCAGTAGGGGTCATTTATAAACACTGGGCAAATTTGCACCTGGACAGTAACCAAAGCAATGTTCAGGTTGAACACTGAAAACAATTATCTGATTGGTTGCCATGAGTTACTGAACAGGAGCAAATTTGCCCAGTGTTTATAAATGAGCCCCAGTAACTTTATTGTAATTAAAATGAAAAATCAAATACAATCAAAAATCTAATACAATCTATTAAAAGATTATACCTTCCACCTCTGTCTGAATCACATTCACCATTGTAGGGTGCCTTCTTTTGAGGTTGCCCCAGTCCCAGTAGAGAGCTGGTGCGCAGCTCCATATTTATATTAAATCTGGGGTGCATTCGCCCTCCAAGCTGCTGGGGGGTACCATGCTTCAGCTTCTGTACTCTGGGGCCACTGGTGAAATGTTGTCATACCCAGCCCAGAGCATGAATTGGATGAAGTAGCACTTCTGCTGGATATTAAGTATTATAAGTGCCATGTTACTTCAGACTGCAGTGTACTCAGCAAAAAGTTTTCTATTCCTAAAATTTCAAAGGCTGGACATTGTCTTTTTATACTGGTGACACGTCTTTTTTGACGCCAGAGTCACATTACGCTTTTTTTGTGTTAAATGTTATGCACAGCCACAGTATCACTACATGCCCATCTTTTTTTGTCATGCGAGCTGAGTCATTTTGTTTTGTCCAATCCAGGCAAAGTGTTACACTCAGGGATTTGTAAAAGCAGTGTTCACTTGCTCTCTGTATACCTTACCTAACTCTCGCCCACACCAACGCCACCTCCCGGGGATTGTAGTAAACACTTAGAGGCAAGTAAGCAGAATGATACATGTGACACTCGATTGAACTCAAGAGCTTATCTTTATTAGTCACCAGCACAACTTCCACAGGGATACTTGCCATATGCTATCCTCCCCAATATATCCTAACCAGAACTTGTAATCCCTGGTCTCTAATTCTCATTAGCTACCTACCTTCACTGCCTCCTCCATAAGTCAGGGACATTGTAGACTTAAATAGACTTTCAGCACCTTGGTCCATGTTGCCTTGAGGTACTAGGCCCTGTATCCCTAGTCCCCTCTCCTCTAATCTAGGTGAGGTACCACCTCTCTTTCCATGTCGGTGCTCAGCTGCTACACAACTTACCCTTGACCCTTGCTGACTACAGCAAGTTCAACTAAGCTACTTTAATACTAAATAACCTAGCTAATGTTTCCCCTAGTACCTTTGAAGGGTGAAGGCCAGGGATTCCCCTTACCCCTAGTGACCGATAAAAACCAACAATGCTTGTGTAATATAAACTATATTACTTCTTACACTTCACATTCAGGTTAACACAACCATGTCCTTATGGTTAACCACATTTACACCTAACCCCTCTCACAGATTGCTTAACGGGTCATAAGGGCCAGCGACTATAGCACCAGATTATGGGGTAGTAATGCTCAAACAAGATTTTTCTAGTTACTTCCAAAGGTTTGCCCTACCCCCTGCCAAATACTACCAGTAGTGATGAGTGAAATTACTCCAACGGGTTAAAAAATTGTGGTGCAAAGAAAAAATTTGAAACCCATAGACCTCAATGCATTTTGGCATTTTTACTGCTTCG
Source organism: Xenopus laevis (assembly GCF_017654675.1). Taxonomy (NCBI): domain Eukaryota; kingdom Metazoa; phylum Chordata; class Amphibia; order Anura; family Pipidae; genus Xenopus; species Xenopus laevis. The sequence goes on along the minus strand of NC_054380.1, from coordinate 120,630,531 downwards.
CAAATTTTCGGCAAAGCTAAATGGGTCACATTCACCCATCACTAGACCAGCTACACATGGGGGCTGAAATTCAGCCCTGACTTACATTTTCATGAATAACACGGAAATACACAACACATTCTTTTGTTCCATTGGTGCACCTCAACCTGATAAATCGCTCACCAGTGACAACAGACAGATGAACAGTAACAATTTTATTATTTATAGCAGGAATTTTATTAATACAGCTATTTTGCCCATGTTTGTTATTGAAGATTGTAGAAGCTAAGATAGCCTTAAGCCTTCTCTACATACTGGATTTGTAAAATTAAGTAGAACGGACAAAAGGTAATCTGCTAGACTTCCCATAATTGGTTTGCACACATTTATCTATGCAGAAATAGAGTTCCCAACCAATATTATCTATTCAGTATATTATTGTGCTGTCCCGCAGGGGCATCTTGCCAATGAAATGATAAATGCCAAAGAAATGGTACGTGTTGCTTAACGCTTACACTGCTTAACCCCATACTACGCTATATCATTTTTCTGTATTAGCCGAAGATGCAAGAGCAGTGGAGAGATGGATGGCTGCTCTCATATTGACATAAAGAGCCAAAAACAGCCACGCTTTAGCCTGACAGGTTGAAAAATATCCACTTTCAGAGGCTGTAATATCTGAGATGGCAACAAAATCTCCTGATTTAAACAAATAGAGATCCAGGCATCTTGTCCATGTTACATCTCACTAAATATTCAACAACAACATACATTTGTACACTTCTCTCAAATGAGATTTTTTTATTCTGTTCCTGAGATAAGAGTTCCTGCCAATTCTTCTGGCTATGAGATACCTTACTTTCTTTTGTTATTCACAAGACCCCCCCCCCCCAAACATAATACATTCCATTCAAAACAGATATCTACAAAAGTATATAACCCCAAATTTACATTTTCGCCAGCGGAAGGGTAGGGAAAGCAGATTGGGGAGATTAGTCGCCGTAAAGAAGAGGAAATTTGTCGCCTGGCTACTAATCTCCCTGAATCTGCCCGTGTGGCCAGACCCTAAACGTATTCACCTGAACACACCTTTGCTCATAAAGTGCAAAATAAATAGGAAACCAGTAGGGGTCATTTATAAACACTGGGCAAATTTTCACCTGGACAGTTACCCATAGCAGTGTTCAGGTTGAACACGGAAAACAATCATCTGATTGGTTGCCATGAGTTACTGCCCCAAACAAGGTAGGGCTCTATAAAAATTTATTGCATAAAACAGCTCACATGTATAAACCTGCTTCATGTAAATAAACCATTTTCATAAGAATAAGGGGCAGATTCACTAAGGGTCGAATTTCGAAGTAAAAAATACTTCGAAATTCGACCCTCGAATTGAAATCCTTCGACTTCGAATATCGAAGTCGAAGAATTTAGCGCTAAACGTTCGTTCGATCGAAGGATTTTTCATTCGATCGAACGATTAAATCCTTCGAATCGAACGATTCGAAGGATTTTAATCCAACGATCGAAGGAAAATCCTTCGATCAAAAAAAGTTTAGCAAGCCTATGGGGACTTTCCCCATAGGCTAACATTGACTTCGGTAGGTTTTATCTGCCGAAGTAGGGGGTCGAAGTTTTTTTTAAAGGGAAAGTACTTCGACTATCGAATGGTCGAATAGTCGAACGATTTTTCGTTCGAAACGTTCGAATCGAAGTCGAAGGTCGTAGTCGAAGGTCGAAGTAGCCCATTCGATGGTCGAAGTACCCAAAAAATACTTCGAAATTCGAAGTATTTTTCATTCGAATCCTTCACTCGAGCTTAGTGAATCGGCCCCTAAATCTTTTTAGTATTTTGTGCCATTGGGTAATCCTAAATAGGATTTTAATAACTAATGGCCGCCCTCCCTGGGTCCTCTGATTCACGGTGCACACAAACAAACTATACAAACAAACCATACATGTTAGGTCACATGAGCCAATTAACGGACAGAGTTTTGTCTTTTACTCCCACCACACTCCTTCCTGTTACAGTTAGAGCTGCAGTATTTCTGGTAAGGTGATCTCTGAGGCAGCACACAGACTGTCACAAAATGTTGGCTCAAGGGAAAAGATGTAAAAAGGTAATATTTAATTCATATATATTCCTGTTAGTAAGATTCTTTAAAATGCCACTTAATATGATATAAACTATCTGTTGCATGAGTAACCAATTTAAAGGAACAATAACACCATTTTTTTTACTTTAAATATAATAATTCTAAATAACTTATATATATATATATATATATATATATTAAAATTGGGTTTTGAATAAATTGCATTGCCACTTGCTTGAAAAGGCGATGTGGTGACTACTTAGCTTCCGGTATAATCTGGAAGTAAGTTTGCTGCATTTTCAGGGTCTTCAGAGTGCTTCTTCTGAATGACGTATTGTTTTTTACAAGATGGAGCAGGGAGAGGGATGGAGGACAGAGCTTTTCTTCTTTCTACCAATGCTTGTCGGAAGGCATAGCTGGCTGAGCTTGCACGGGGAAAGTGAGGGGGAGGAGGGTGGAGCAGGCCAGAAGCATGTGAGATCTGCAGCCTGAGCTCAATAAATCAACGGTAACATTAATTTTCTAAAAAAATAAATAAAATAAATAAATATATATATATATATTGCAAATATAAGTATTTAGAAAGTATATTTTGAATGTAAAAAATGTGTTACAGTTCCTTTAAGTGAAGCTCATGAGCCATTCACCAAACTACTCTTTTACTACATTTACAAATTGCCCAAATTAACTAACCTCTAGTCATATCTTCCTCCAAATCATATTCCACTGCATCCCATACATTTCCATCTACGTCCTCTTTACAGTGCACAGCCATGACTCTAATGGAGCAACGTACAATACTCAATGTATATACACTTTGTAGCTTATACCATAAATGGTGGCACTTTAACCTGCTTTTTTTCCTGTAGATTTTAAGTGCTTTGGTCCTTTTCAATCCCTTTGCAAACTGTCAAAATTTACATTTTTGCCAGCGGAAGGGTAGGGAAAGCAGATTGGGGAGATTAGTCGCCGTAAAGAAGAGGAAATTTGTCGCCTGGCTACTAATCTCCCTGAATCTGCCCGTGTGGCCAGACCCTAAACGTATTCACCTGAACACACCTTTGCTCATAAAGTGCAAAATAAATAGGAAACCAGTAGGGGTCATTTATAAACACTGGGCAAATTTTCACCTGGACAGTTACCCATAGCAGTGTTCAGGTTGAACACGGAAAACAATCATCTGATTGGTTGCCATGAGTTACTGCCCCAAACAAGGTAGGGCTCTATAAAAATTTATTGCATAAAACAGCTCACATGTATAAACCTGCTTCATGTAAATAAACCATTTTCATAAGAATAAATCTTTTTAGTATTTTGTGCCATTGGGTAATCCTAAATAGGATTTTAATAACTAATGGCCGCCCTCCCTGGGTCCTCTGATTCACGGTGCACACAAACAAACTATACAAACAAACCATACATGTTAGGTCACATGAGCCAATTAACGGACAGAGTTTTGTCTTTTACTCCCACCACACTCCTTCCTATTACAGTTAGAGCTGCAGTATTTCTGGTAAGGTGATCTCTGAGGCAGCACACAGACTGTCACAAAATGTTGGCTCAAGGGAAAAGATGTAAAAAGGTAATATTTAATTCATATATATTCCTGTTAGTAAGATTCTTTAAAATGCCACTTAATATGATATAAACTATCTGTTGCATGAGTAACCAATTTAAAGGAACAATAACACCATTTTTTTTACTTTAAATATAATAATTCTAAATAACTTTATTTATATATATATATATATATATATATATATATATATATATATATATATATATATATATATATATATATATATATATATATATATATATTAAAATTGGGTTTTGAATAAATTGCATTGCCACTTGCTTGAAAAGGCGATGTGGTGACTACTTAGCTTCCGGTATAATCTGGAAGTAAGTTTGCTGCATTTTCAGGGTCTTCAGAGTGCTTCTTCTGAATGACGTATTGTTTTTTACAAGATGGAGCAGGGAGAGGGATGGAGGACAGAGCTTTTCTTCTTTCTACCAATGTAGGTGTCACTGTGCACAAGAGTAATAATGTGTACATAGTACTTTCTATACTGCTTAAAAGTATCAGAGTTGAAGCTACTGTTGAAGTTTAATGGCTGCATGAACCTGCTAACCTCCAAAAGTAGAGGTACTTTGGGGCAGGTAGCGCTTGGGGGAACTGTGTTTGTCCAGCAGGAGTGGAGTGTGAAACTATGTATAGGTAAAGACTGTGTCAGAAGTTGGGAAGACCACACATGTACCCCAGGGTAGGGTTGATATTGTGTAATTTCACTTTACTTTTGTGCAAGTTATAGAAAGTTATATTTGTTAATGCACTTTTGTGTTTTATTACTGTTCCTAATGGAGCCACCTGTAAGTGTAATTCCTGGATCCCACTAGGTGGAGTAATTGCATTCAAAATTCCCAGTATCTTTCATAAAGCAAAGGGGATTCTGGGCCCTAGAAAGCAAAGAGTTATTGATATTTAAAGAGTGTGTTCCAGCAAAGAGTTACATTAGTATATATGAATTCAGGGACATGAGCAATAACTGTATGGATATAGACACATAAAGAAGGGCTTTGACTATTAAAGGGGTTGTATACTCCCCTTGTTTATGAGTGCAATGAATTTGTGCTAAACATATTTTTTACCTCTTGTTTTAATCACTAAACATCTATGGTTTTTGTTATTTCTTGAACTAAACGAGACAAACAAAAACTGAAGCTACTCCATATTTAGTCCTTGCAAGGTAGATAATTGGATTACCAGTACACAGATAAACCTGCTGCAGTATGGACTCCTCCTAGCAAAACATAGACAATAGAGGTTGAAGGAGTGAGTTGTATACTCCTATTAATTGTCTTCCTTGCAACTACCAAACATGGCATAGTTCAATTTACCTGTTTGAAATCTTTAGAAATGTATGTAAGGCAAAATGTATGTATAGCACAAGCTCAATTCATGGAACTCATGTAGAACAAGATGATATACTGCCCTTTTAATAGTAAATAATTATCTTCTGACTACTGCATTAGCTTTAGAAATAGAGGGTGCAATGTGACAGACCTTAGTGCAGTACCTTTATACATCTGGCTCATCATTTATTTCAATGTGAAAAGGGGCAATGTCATTTGTGCACATAAACAACATTAAATTATGTCATGCTAATAATCGTAGTAGTACAATTTTTAAATCATATCTGATTGTAGAACAAAAATTGCCCATTTTTGACCCCTTTACTTGATCTTGCACCCTCTAGGCTGTCAGTAATTTTCTACCTCTAACACAAGTGGTATGAGTAGGTGCTACTGTCCACCCCCAAGCAAAATCTCTTCAGGGTCCCAAAAGGCTGGAGGAAAGTCTATTTTACACTTTGCAAATGCAATCAGTCATGATTCCCACTCAGCTCTCTACTCTTCTCAACCCACCCATCTTTTTTATCACTTACCATATGATGTTTGGGCCCATTCATTGTAGTGGTTGAAAAGATTCTGTCATGGGACACGTTTTTTTTTTTTTTTACAAAATGCATCAGTTAATAGCCTTCCTCTGGCAGAATTCTGCATTGAAATCTATTTTTAAAAAGAACAGATTTTTTTATGTTTAAATTTGATGTGGGGCTAGACATATTCTTTGTTTTCTAAGTGCCCCCAGACATGCAACAGGGTTTTGATAAACTACATTCACCCTTCACTGCTGCTTCAAGTTGCACTGGAATCACCTCTCCCTTTCCTCCCTCCTTTACAAAATACATCAGTTAATAGCCTTCTTCCAGCAGAATCCTGCATTGAAGTCCATTTTTTTTATGTTTAGTTTTTGAAGTTTCCGAAATGGAGTGCTGCTTCCCGTATTACCTGTTTGGTATCAGGTGCCTCTAGGTGTATGGCCGCAAAACTGCCAAGGGCCCAAAATAGTATCCACAGACAAAACACCAATGGCACATCCAAAACCCAGTTTTGGGTTATTTATTTAGCTCATAATAGTGGCAATGTTTTGGGCCTATACAAGACAAAGGCTCTTGTATAAGCCCGAAACGTTGCCACTATTATGAGCTAAATAAATAACCCACATCTGATTTCACAGCATCGGACGTGCCATTGGTGTTTTGTCTGTGGGTAACTTTTGAAGTTTGATATGGGGTAGACATTTTCTTAGTTTAGCTCTGATAAACTTCAGTCACTCTTTACTGCTGCTACAAGTTGCAGTGAAATCAACCCCCCTCTTTACTCCCCAGTAGCCTATCAATAATGAGAAGGTGACCAGATCACAGCTCCCTGACACCTGCACTGAGTGGTAGATATGTAGAGCAGCACTCAGTAGTAAAAACCCAAGTCAAGCTCACCCATGTCATAACCTATCTAGTTGAGTAGGAGAAATAATAGCTTATCTGAAAGCAGTTCCATTGTGAAGTGCTATCCCTTTCTGATCAGGCACAGTCACTTGAGATGACAGCCTATACAAAAAAAATTACATTTGTTGGTTCAAGAATAACATTTTCAATGGCAGAATATAATATTTGCAATGTACACATTGTACTTTAGTAATACAAATTATACCTATATATATATAAAAATCATGAAATAATCATGATAGAAAAACATCAAAGTGAATCAAACAAATCTGTGGAGTATTACAGTATATACTTAAAACTATTTATATCTGAACAATGAAAAAAGCAAACGGGCTACTACTCCTTAGATCACATATTCTATTTATTAGCTGTAACCAGATTGGGAGCTGTTTATTACAATGCCTGGAAAGTGTAAGCATGTAAGATAGGAAATAGTCAAATTCAGAGAGGCACATATAGAGAGTGATTGATGGTTTTAATTTATTGCCCCTTACTGTTCCTGTCTTTCTTGCAATGCGTTAGATGAAAATTATAGCAGATCTATCAGTAGCGGAGCTGCCTTCGGAGTTTAAACGATGAACATACGCACGGGGCTCTTACACTGCAAAATGTCTTATGTCTGGCTGACAGGGTAGAAATTGCTGGTTATATTGGAACAGGCATGAATTGAAACATTGGGTAATGTGTCTGTTTAAAGTAAGTGATTCCTTATGGGCTAGGGACCTTATTAAGTCAATTTGCATGAGCCATTGTCAATGATGTGCAACATGACAGACATCGGTTGGTGGCTCCATCACTGAAAGAAGACTCTTTTCCTAGGATGCCTGCTCATTTTAATGATATTGCAGGCAGGATTCAATGCTGAGTGCACAATATCCTTGCACAGTGACACTATTACCAAAATGCAAATAGGCTTTTCATTTACGTGTCGTTCATTTTATAGAACAATCCCTGCACAGGCTGAGATATTTGTATGGCGCATGTAGACCGCTGTAAAGGTTATATTTGCTTCTCTGTTGTTCTGCAGACGCAGAGATCTCAGAAGAAATAAAACAAGAACCAGGCATTTTCCAAGTATTCTTTATAATGAGAAGCGATCAGTCAGAGGTTGAATGAAGTGGTCTTTTGAATTTAAGAGATTGCATGGTGTATTGCTTTGGTTTGGGACTTCATTAAATGGATTGATTTCCTATAAATCACAGTGATCATATTAGGCCCTTCCATATTTCTATTGGACTTCTGTTGAATTATCTATATGAAACAAAATAGCTGCTGCTGTTGGGATGAAAAAACGGAGTACACTAGCGATGGGTCGAAATTTAATCTGTCGTAAAATTTGTGAAAATAAATTTTGAAACACATTGAAGTCAATGGGTGTCAAAATAATTTTGATGCGCATCAATTTTCACGCGAGCGACAATTTTTATACGCACGACTATTTTGTCTACATGCATTAAAGTAAATTTTAGTCCGAATAATTTTCACGCGCAACAATTTTTTTTTGTCACTTCGAATTTTTTTGCCTGCAAATTTACCCTTGCAAATTTATGTTCGGGCAGCGAAACGCAGAAATTCATGCAAATCCATGCCTGGTTAATTTATTCGCCCATCACTCGTGTACACTGAGTAGTTTTTAGAGCAAATCTATAGGGCAAATTTACTAATGGGTGAAGTGGCTGTCGTTAGCGGAAATTTGCCAGAAATACAATCCACCGGGACATCGCTAAATCACTAACAGGTGTAGAGGACAATTTGCTAGCAAAAGAGTTCATCAATAACAACGTTTTTTGCCCTTTTGCCAGGCGAATTTTAGCTCAGGCGAACGATCGTCACTAAATTTACTAAAGTACGAACTTTCATCAGAGTCTGCTTCACCAGGTTATACCTGACGAACTGATAAGATAAAGCAAAATCCTCCTCAATTTTTTGTCAGTGACATCATATCCTGTATGCTGAAAAGAAATTAAAGAAAAACAAATTGATGGTGTTTTTTTCATATTTTAAAGTGGGATTGTGTTTAAAAGTTGTAACTGTTAAATATATTTTTTATTACATTTTTTTAACCATTTTAGGGTCATGCAACATTTGTTTTAGGGTGGGCTCGTGTCTAGGGCATTAGAGGATCTCCTTTGCCTTTATTTTGCTGATTTGGACATTTATAATAATAAGTGGCCACTTCAAGCATTTGCACCAACATCTCTAATAAAGACATATATGACCTATATGTACCCACCCTATTCAATTGACCTAAGCATAAGTGTACTAACGAAGTTCACTAGGTAGAAATGAATGATAGCGAAAGTTTGATATGAAATGCTCTTGCTGACGAATGAAGAGTAAGGCTATACGACAAGGGTTCTTAGTCATGGGCCGTCTAAGCTATAACTAAGTACCCCTGTAGGTACAAAATGTTTAGGGCATATGAAGATGCAAATCTATTTTTAACTTTGATTAATAAAGACTTTTTTTAACCATATTTTGGCCCAGTGCCGGATAGCCCTACTCTGCGTTGCATACCCTGCTTAACCAAATATAAACAATGTATTGGACAGTTTGGATAAATCCATTGCCACAGTAGAATTCAATTTAGTTTAGTAGCAAGCTATCCCTGGGTTTCAGATTGACTCACTGGGGCTCATTTATTAACGCAGCGCAGCGCTAAAAAGAGCGCAGTGGCCAGACATTTGCCCAGCGCATGCGAGTATTTAATAATGTAGAGCACGATACCTTAACAGTGCGATTTGTGCGCTAATGTAGACACAAGACAGGTGCGACGTGTGAAACTGCGTATCAGCTGTCGCAGTGCTTATAATAAATTGTGCGCACAGGAAGATACCGCAAAGGTAAGGATTAGTTGTGCTCATGTATGAATGCGCTGCTTTAATTAGTTGCGTCACATATTGCGCATATTGCGTTCACTTAGACGCATCTGCATTTGTTTCTGTGCTAATATTTGTTTGGTTGCAAAGGTGTTTAGCCTACCTGATACCCTTAAAGGAACCTTGGTCAATATAAACATGTTGGGTGGAAGGCGTGGTTAATATGCACTTTACAAGGGTTGTTCATCTTGAATATACTAGCGCAGCTGGGCAGGAATGCACATTTTGAAGAGCGTTACTATTACGCCACGAAGAGGCAGGCGTAAAAATTGTGGTGCTGTTGCCCGGGTGCAGTTTTGCACATATACAGACGCAAATCTGCGACGGCCGCAGTGCAAGCGCATTGTAGCCACGCCCACAGCCACGCCCCTAACAACCACGGCATCGTTTGCGACATAAATGCCCAATCTTTTGCGCAATGCGCATAAACAAAACCATCGCAAAAGCTCTGTGTTATGCGCAATATCACGCAAATATATTAGCGATCACGCTTGTGATGGCGCAGACAACCTTTTGCGTCCACTTATGCGCTGCGCTGCTTTAATAAATGAGCCCCACTGTGTTATCTCTAGCAGTTACAGGGTGCAATCTCAAGAAGACTGTTGGAATCAGTTCTAAGTATCTGGCTCCCATGGCCGGTTGATGTCACTGTGGAACTTACCCCAAGCACCAAGCACAGTCTTTAGTGGATCATGCCAAACTATCATACGCTAACAGAATACCGAATTGCAGGATCGATATATAGTTCACAGGGATCCTAGATCTGATTTAGGTACTGGATGCATTTCCTCTAGTTATTGTCTGACTGGTAATTTCTTCCTCATCCTTATTTTTTAATGCACAGGAGGGAGTCATTTGACATTTACATCACTAGTGAGGGCTACTCAAGCACTCCCTGCAAAATATA